>NW_004524948.1:283178-293369 GCF_000260255.1 Octodon degus | reverse complement strand
GTCATTTTGTGTAGCACTGTCTTCTGTCCTTTGTTATAGATCTTTGATGTAGTTATAACCTTCACCAGTACTGAAGTTCAGGTGGAGCTCTACAGAGGTTGGACTTATCCAGCTGCGTCTGGCTCAGGTCTGGCTGCTGTGCTCAGCTGTTTCCCGCTGCGGACCTGGGTAGGACTGGGTCTAGGGGTTCCCGGAACTCGGCAGAAATTCCTTCTGGGTGGGTGGGGTGGGTGAGGTCTTGGGGAGTGGTGGGGGGCGGCCCGAGGGGGTGGGAGAGGGTCTGCCCACGCTGCGCCTGGGCTGGGACTCGTCCCGGTGGCGCAGGGTAGCAGGAAGCTCTCCAAACACTCACCGGACCTAGCCTAGGACTGGGTGTGGTGGTTCCTAGAACTGGGCAGAAATTCCTACTCGGCGGGAGGGGTGGGGGAAGTATGGCGGAGTGGTGGGGGGTGGCCCATACTGCGCCTGGGCTGGGACTGGTCCCGTCGGCGCAGTTTAGCAGGAAGCTCTCCACACACTCACCGGACCTGGGCTAGGACTTACTTTCCCTCTTTTAATTAGTCCTCGAGTTCTTGCTTTCCTTTTGCTTGTATTATTCCTTTCTATTTGTATTTCTTCTGTGAGTTCTTATACTAGGGAAACTATACGATATTTACATATGCGTGTTTGATTTATTTCACTTATGAGTATATGTTCAAGTGGTATCCACTTCAGTATAAAGCCTTCGAATTTATCATTCTTTATAGTGGAGTAATACTCCATTGTATGAAAATACTACATCTTTTTCATCAATTCCTCAGGCGATGGGCATCTTGGTTGTTTCCAAGATTTGGCTATCACAAATTGTGCTGCTATACACATAGGCACACATATATCCCTGTGAAATGATGTTTTCAGATCTTCCAGGAAAATTCCTAGTAGAAGAATAGCTGGTTGAAATGGGATTTACAGTCCAAGTTTTCTAAGGAGTCTCCACTCTTATTTCCATACTGGTTGCACCAGTCTGCATTCCCACCAGCAGTAGGTTATCTCTTCATTCTACTGATGGATTCTTTTTTTTTTTTTTTTCAAAATTTTATTGATAAACAGATAGCAATGAGACAGTTTCAAACCAAATCGGTAGTACAGCTTCAGTAACCAACACACTGCATATATTCTTCTTAGGTGTTAATTTCTGTACAAGATTACTGATGGATTCTTTAGCTGTTAGAGAAGATTTTTTCAAAAAAGAGAGAGAGAGAGAAAGAAAGAAAAAAGAAAACATAAAGACTTTGGGGTTGGAGTGATTGCTCAGCAAGGGCCTGTGTTCAGCCCCCGGTTTTGGGGGAAAAAAAAAGGAATGAAAAGAAAACAAGCTTTTTAAAGTGTGATATAATCCCACTTTTTGATTTTTGCTGTTTTTTTTTCTTTTTTCTTTTTTTTTTTTTTTGAACTGGGGATTGAACTGAGACCCATGTGCTTGTCAAGGAAGCACTTATTCCACTGCACCATCTCTCAGGTCCCTTTGCTGTTATTTCTTGTGTAATTCAGATTCTATTTAGCAAATCCTTTCCTACAAGTATGTCTGTATGTATTTTACCTATCTTTTCTTTCAGTAAGTTTATTTATGAAAGCTCTGTAAAGTGTTTTCGTAGCTTTTTATTTTTTTTTATTTTTAATTTATTTTTAATTTTATTTATTATTTGTGTGTGTGTGTGTGTGTGTGTGTGTGTGTGTGGCCAGCTCAGCCCACCAGGGGGCGGCGCTGGCTGGCATGTGGTGCTGGGGGATTGAACCGTGGTCCCTTCGTTTTTGCTAAGCTTGTTCTAAGTAGGTGCTTTAGACCACTGAGCCATCTCACCAGCCCTCGTAGCTTTTTAAAAAGTCATTTATTTATTTATTTGATTCAGGGTCTTGCTATGCATGTTGGCCTCAAGGTCCTCCGGTTTCAGCCTCCCAAGAGGGCCTGCCCATCAGCTCAGCTGTTTAAGTGCCTGCTTAAAGAAAGCAGTCATACTCCGGATGCTGTGGTTGGATCCCCAGATCCTCAAGCCAAACCAGACCTGCTCTGAAGGCATTATGAGGGTGTGTGTGTGTGTGTGGAAAAATTCCTTTAGGCTCCCCAGCAGTGGAATTGCAGGTGTGTGCCACCACACCCAGTTTTAGTGGATGACTAGGAGTCCTGTGTATTGAGACCCTCTACAAAATAAGGAAATATATAAATAAATAAATGATTTTTTTCAAAATACAAATTTTAGAAACTCAGCTTATTCCATTGAGCTATCTCCCTGACTCTGATTTTGTCTTTTGAGATAGGATTGGCTACCCAATTAATGATTGTCCTCCCGATATATTTATATATTACGGGAAAGAAAGCTTCTATCTGAGAGAGAGACAGAAGGGTTCTCTCATTGTATTCTTTTTTTAAAAAATTTATTTAGTGTGTGTGTGTGTGTGTGTGTGTGTGTGTGTGTGTGTTGCCAGCTCAGCCCACGGGGGGCAGGGCTGGCTGGCATGTGGTGCTTGGGGATCGAACCGCGGTCCCTGTGCTTTGCTAAGCTTGTTCTAAGTAGGTGCTTTAGACCACTGTGCCATCTCTCCAGCCCCTCTCATTGTATTCTTGAAACAGATTGTTATGGTTTGTGTCTAGCTGTCCCCCCATACGGGGCAGCTTCTGGGGTTTGTGATTGATTCTTGATCTAGTGCTGGTATGGCAGGTGTGAGTATTACACCCTGGCCCTCGTGTGGGTAATTTGCGTTATAATATAAGGAGGGGAGAGTCTGGTAGCTGAGCTGCTGTCACTCCCTTTGTGCTCTTGCTTTTTGCCACAACTGTGGATGACTGTTCTGTGCCATGTGCCACTCTGCCTTGGAGCCAGCAGAGTATGCACTGAAACCTCTACTAATTGTGCTTAATAAACCTTTCCTTCTTTCATTTTGGGTGTCAGGTATTTATTCCAGCAAGGAGAGAAGAGTAACTGAGACACAGATAAAATTGTCTTCTTCCCAGGTTTTCTGGGCTGGGGAGATGGCTCAGTAGATTAAGGGCTTCCCTGGCAAGCACAAGGGCCTGAGTTCAATCCTGGGTTCCACCAAAAACAAACAGAAAAAAGATTATTCCCAGGTTCTCATCCAGAGGGAAATTTTCCCTCAGGATGAATCATACCTGCTCTCATTGACATTTGAGTTAGATGAGATTTTGATACTGAGAAGTGGGGTGATAGTATAAAAAAAAGAGAAGAGGCTTTGAGATTATTGTATTGGGTAGAGGCTAAAGAGTTTTGAGGGGGCTGGTGAGATGGCTCATTGGTCTAAAGCACCTACTTAGAACAAGCTCAGCAAACCATGGGGACCGCGGTTCAATCCCCCAGCACCACATGCCAGTCAGCCCCGCCCCCTGGTGGGCTGAGCTGGCCACACACACACATACATAAATTAAAAAAAAAAAAAAAAGAGTTTTGAGATACAAAAGGAAGAATGTGTGAAGCCATAGGTAGCTTCTTTACTCATGGCACTCAGAAGCAATTTTCTGGTAAGTTGACATCAGATTTCTGGTCTATAGAATTGAAAAAGAAGTATTTTGCTTAGATGAATGCCTCATGTCCTTTTGGTCTGTCTTTTGCTTCAATAATGTTTAGAAAAAGACATGAGAACTCACTTCCTCTTTTCCTCCAATCCCCTGTCCAGTCACAAACTCCTTAACCATCTCATTGGCCATTTTCTGCTTCCTGGACCTCCTCTTTTCTGTGTTTTGTTCTTGATTGTTGATCAGCCATGACTTCTAAGTGTGTCAGCCATTTTCCACTGAGCTGGAGGCTGCCATCAACTTCCTGGTCAATTTGTATCTGTGGGCCTCCTATGCTACCTTTATCTGGATTTGTTTCAACTACAAGGAGGTGAATCTCAGAGGCATGGGCCACACCACCAAGGAGGTTAAGAAGAAGCATGAGAGTGATGAGCATCTCTTAAAGATGCAGAACAGGTGCAGTGCCTACGTCTTACAACATGATATCCAGAAGCCATTTTAGGGGGACCGTAATATCTTAGATCCAGTGGAAACCATCTCAGTTCTAAATAAACTTGAACTAGGCTGTTTTGGATCTTACTACCCAGAGGTCAGCCGATACAGATTCTCATCTTGTGACTTCTGAGAGAACCATTTCCTTCTTACCTGAGGAATGAAACCTCTGCAAACTTAGAGGTCCCCAGGCCAGCCTAGTCAAGAATCACTTCCACAGGTTCACCCTCGGTGTGAGTACGACGAGCCTTTAGAGCCCAGTGACCTTTGAGAGGCTTTTGTGCATTTTCTGATCTCAAGAGCTTGTGCCTGAGCTTTTATTCCTGGCAACTAGGCACCTTTTTAACCATCAGTCCTTTTTTCAAGCAACGGACCAAAGGAAAATAAACCATTTTGCAGAGAATAAAAATTCTTTTATTTAAAAGCCATCTTTTTTATTTTTTTATTTTAGGGAAGGGTCTACAGGGTGTTTAGGGTCTCACTACTAGATCAGCCTCACAGTCATCCATCTGTTTGCTGCCTCCCAAGAGCTGGGATTATAGAAGTGTACCACCATGCCCAGTCTCAATTGCCCTTTCAGCTTGCCCTGGGGGCAGGGCTGGCACAGCAGGCCCAAGGATCAAACCCCCAGCCCCTGTGCCTGCTTGCAGGTGCTTTATTCTTCTGAGCTATTTGGCTGGCCCTTAAAAGCCATCTTGTCTGTGATATTTTGTTGTAGAGGTGAGGGAAACTAATACAGATTCTCTTTGGCATATGACAGAGTAACAGATGTATAGATGCAAAAAGTCATTTATCATGACTTTTTTTGGTGGGGGGGTGGAACTGAGGATTTAACTCCGGCCCTTGTGCTTGCCAGGCAGTGCTTACTCTACTAAGCCATCTCCCCAGCCCCTTATACTGACTATACAAACTATCTCAGGTTACACCAAACCCCTGTAATATAGAAAAATATAGAGGCTGGAGTTGGGCATGGTGGTGCACACCTGTAATCCCAGCACTTGGGAGGGTGAGGCTAGATGATTGCTCTGAGTTGAAGTCTAGCCTCAGCTACATAGTGAAATCCTGCCTCAGAAAAACAAAAAAACCAAATATATATACATATATATATATATATATATATGTATGTATATATGTATTTATGTATATATGTATTTATGTATATATGTATACAGACATAGAAATGTAGACTGTTAAACTGTATAGGATAATTGATAGATTTCTGCAATAAATTGTTTGTAAAAAATTATATATAAGTAATGAATTTGGGTCCTAGCAATAAAAACGAATTTAAGAAAGCTGGCACATATCCCAGCACTGTGGAAGATGGGGCAGGATGATAGTTGTAAAAGTTTGAGGCCAGCTTCGGCTACATAGTTCAAGGCCAGCCTGAACTAGATAGCACAACCTTGTCTCAAAATAATAAAAAGGCTTTGATGATGTATCTTTAAGCTGCAAAAGATAAATATATAGGATATATTAGGATTAAGAACAATGTGTGTTTTAAATGATCCCTTTTCTCAATCAAGACAGTGCTGTGGTAACCAGTTCTACACATGTGTGATCTGAGAAGGCCTTTCATTGCCCTGTGCAGTGTATATCTTATTTTTTTGCCCAGAGTCTTCTCTGATACTATATCTAGAGACAAATCATAAATCATAAGGTTATCAGCTGAGTACAAATGGGAATTGTGATAAATTTAAGTCATATGGGATTATCTTGATGAGTCAGGGATGGGTGCTATTTAATGATTCATCTTAAGTCTATCAAACCACACAATTCAGGGATGCATTTTGGTCCTTTATTTATTTATTTTTAACTATTTTCTTTTTTGGTATAGGGAATTAAACTCAGGCCCTCACATTTACTAGGCAGGTACTGTGCTGCTGAACTACATCCTCAGGGGCCGGGGAGATGGCTCAGTAGAATAAGCACTTGCCTCGCAGCACAAGGGCCTGAGTTAAATCCCCGGTTCCACCAAAAAAAAAAAGAGTTCTACCTCTGGGCCCGGGCAGATAGCTCAGTAGAATAAGCGCTTGCTTGGCAAGCGCAGGGTTCTGAGCTCAGTTCCCAGTACTGGAAAAAAACAGAACAACAACAACAAAAAAAGCTACATCCTTGGCCCCAGGGATATATTTTATAAGATGACTCAGGACAATATCTTAGACACTTGTTATTGCTGAGATAAAATACCCAACGTTGACAACTAAAAGTAGGAGAGATTTATTTTCGCTTACATTTTTGTCCATAATCAGCTGGCTCCAAGGCAGGACATCAGGGCACAAAGGAATGGCAGAAGAAAAGCTGCTTGGCCGGGGAGATGGCTCAGTAGAATAAGTGCTTCCTTGGCAAGCGCAAGGGCCTGAATTCAATCCCCAGTTCTGCCAAAAACAAAACAAAACAAAAAGAAGAAAAGCTGTTCAACTCATGGCAGACGGGAAACAATGAAGGGCAGCACTGTGGGAAGAAATATACCCTTCTAGGTTGTTTCCCAGTGTCCCTCCTCTTCCAGTCAGACCCC
This sequence comes from Octodon degus, assembly GCF_000260255.1. NCBI lineage: Eukaryota > Metazoa > Chordata > Mammalia > Rodentia > Octodontidae > Octodon > Octodon degus. Next base: position 286,854 of record NW_004524948.1, on the reverse strand, counting down.
ACTTCCTAATAACACATTTATCTATTGACTAACCTAATCATTTACCCAAACCTCATCTATGAAGACGTGAGGCTTTAAGGGAGCATATATAAACTATAACATTTCCACCTGTGGGCTCCAAAATGCTCATGTTTGCCTCTATGCAAAATGTATTCAGTCCATCCCTGAATTGCCAGAGTTTTAACATTTCCACTACTGCTGAAAATCCAAAAGTCTCTACTGAGACTTAAGGCAACCTCCTAGCTATGAGCCCCAATAAACATCAAAAAAGAAGTTAAAACATTTCCAATATATATTGGTACACTGTAAACCTTCCAATTCTAAAAAGGAATAAGAGTAAAGAATCCAATGGGAGTAAAGCAATACCAAAACCCAGAGGGCAAACAATAGGTTCTGTGGTTTTAACTGCAGCACATGGAGCAAATTGTTTATCAGTAAAATGTAAGATTTGACCTCCAAAGACCTTGGGTAACCCTGTCCCTACAGCATTGCATAGTTTTCCTGGTTTCTTTCTTGAGCTGGCTTTGTTCACTCCTGACTTTACCCAGACATCCACATTTCCGTTTTCTCAAAATTTTAGGCTCTGGGGTCTCCAATGTACTTTCGGTTTCACACAGCTTCATCCACTGGCCTTTTGTGGGTACACTGCCTGGCCTGTCAGACCTGAAATCTTAGTGCAAACCTCCTTGATTCAGTAAGTTACATTTTGCACTTGTACAAAACCAGCACCATATAGATAATGCCAAGGTCTGCCACCATTTTGAGTAGTAGCTATGCCCCCTCGAATCATTCATTCATTTCCTTCTCACATTTCCCTCTATCTCTAGGTCCCCTTCCTATTGACAAAATATCTGTCTTCCTATTTTAGTTATTTATATTTTATTTTGCCTTTTATTTATGCTTTGGGTTTCTTATATAAGAGAAGAAAGATACATTAAGTGGCAGTATATGCATCTTGTGATTATAATGCTAAATGAAGTAAATCAGACACAGAAGCTTAAATAGCTGCTTTCTCATATAAGAAACCCCAAGGCATAGGTTAACTAGTTCTTAGTGTACAAGACATAAGCTATTTGCATTTTTTCATCAGAGAGGTTTGTATTCATCTCAGATGCTTATTTTTATTTTTATTTATTTTTGGCAGATACGGGAATTGAACTCAGGCCCTTGTGCTTGGCAGAGAAGCACTTATTCCACTGAGAGATCTCTCTGGCCCCTAGATGCTCATTTTTAGATTGGGTCTTTTACTACTGGGGACCTGATTATTATTTTTTTAATATATTTAGAAGAAAAAAAGATAAAATATATTTAGTACAGGGTCTACAGGGTCTCACCACATCGATCGGACTCTTAGTGATCCTCCTGTTTTCAGCCTCCTAAGCGCTAGGATTACAGGTGCATGTCAGTCACCATGCCTAGTCTCAAGCACTGTCTCAGCATGACCCAGGGTCAGGGCTGGCACAGCTCGACAGGTTTGAACCCTGGTGCTTTAGTCCGTTGAGCTGTCTGGCTGGCTGTTTAATTCTTTATATGTTCTTAATAAAAGTCGTTTGAGGGATAATTAGCTATAATTTCTTCCTAATTCAAGAGTTTTCTTTTTACTCTGTCAGTGATTTCTTTTGATTTACAAAATGTTTTTACTAAGATGAGACCCCAGTTATTGATACTTTGGTATTTCCCATGCAATTTGGGTTTTGTTCATGAAATCTCTGCCTACCCCTACGTCAAGATTTATACCTACTGTGTCTTCCAGTAGATTTAGTGTTTTTGTTTTAATATTTAGATCTTTGATCCATTTGGACTTTAATTTAGTACATGGTGATAGATACAGGTTTTAGAGTTAAGCTTGTGGAAAACCAGCTTTTATGGCACCATTTATTAAAGAGGCTATCTTTCTTCCAGTGAACTAGGGGTTTGTTTATGAAATCATGTGTAATCTAGGCCTGGCATTAGCATCCTTGACCTGGTGTTTACTGAGTCCTTAAATTTCTTTTCTTCCTTGTGAGTTTTGCCACCTAAAACTGTTTGTTTGTTTGTTTGTTTGTTTTCCAGGCTTTTTGATTCATAAAGCTGAGATAATAGTTTATTTATTTATTTATTTATTTATTTATTTATTTTGTGTGTGTGGCCAGCTTCAGCCCACCAGGGGGCGGGGCTGGCTGGCATGTGGTGCTGGGGATTGAACCGCGATCCCTGTGCTTTTGTTTAGCTTAGCTTGTTCTAAGTAGGTGCTTTAGACCACTGAGCCATCTCACCAGCCCCAATAGTTTTTCTTGTTGATAGGAAAAAAAGAGAAAGATCTTCTGTCTCTGGGCAGTCACCTTTCCCTGGGACTTTTGGTTTTTTTTTGCAGAACCGGGGATTGAACTCAGACCCTTGTGCTTGCCAGGCAAGTGCTTATTCTACTGAGCCATCTCCCTGGCCCCTACCTGGCACTTTTGCTATTCCCCCTTTCCCCTTGGGAAAACCACTCTTTTAAAGCGAAATCTTTAGTTTACCTTCTAAACCTAGATAGCAAAAAAGTTCTATCTTTCTCCCAGAATGTCTACCTAACTCATCGCTGGCATTCCCAGTGGCTCCACCTTTTTGCTTCCTGTTGTCTCTATTCATAGGCAGCCCATTTTCCTCTTCAGGGTGTCCCAACTGATCTCTATATTGGTACCTGTTCCCCCTACCCAAGGCCAGCAGGAATATTTATGAGCAGTAACAAAAAAAAATTTCCTGAACTTTCCATTTTCAGTTGATTTTTATAAGATTATAAATTATATAATGATTAAATATATGTGATGTCCAGGTTTGAATATTCTCTGAGCACTAGAAAATGACCAAGTCTATAGAACTTTGTCAGTCTGTGTATTTTATTTAGTTAATGCTAATGTTGATTCAGAATTTATGCTAATATGATTATTATATGCAAAGGTTAGATTTACCTAGGAATGGTAACATATGCCTGTAATCCCAGCACTTTTAAGTCTGAGGAAGGAGGAACACCACACATTTGAAGCCAGCCTGGTGTACATAATGAGTTAAGGCCTATCCGAGCTACATAGCAAGACCTTGTTTCAAAAATTAAAAAAAACCTGATAAATTATGAATTTTCAGTTGGATCAGATTGTGAATATTGGTGCATATTTAAGTTATATTAAAATATATTGGGCCAGGGGCCGGTGAGATAGCTCACTAGTCTAAAGCGCTGCTTAGGCAAGCTTGGGCAAGTGCGCAGGGATCGCAGTTCGATCCCCGGCACCATATGCCATGACAGCCCCACCCCCTGGGTGGGCTGAGCTGGCTACTAAAAATAAAAAACAAATAAATGAAGAGCAACATAAAAAAATAAAAAAATTTTTAAAAAAATATTTTGAAAACAAAAATATATTGGGCCAGTCAAATAGCTCAGCAGATTAAAGCATGTGCAAGCATGCGCAGGGGCTGGGGGTTTGATCCCCGGGCCTGCTGTGCCGGCCCTGCCCCCTGGGCACCCTGAGAGGGCAATTGATACTGGATGTGGTAGCACAGGCTTGTAATCTCAGCTCTTGGGAGGCTGTAAACAGGTGGATCACTATGAGTTCTATCTATGAAGTGAGACCGTGTAGACCCTTCCCTAAAATACAAAATTAAATAAATAAAATATATAAATTGTGCAAAATAAAGGCCTTTTCTTTTTTTTTTTTTTTTT
>NW_004524948.1:281224-283022 GCF_000260255.1 Octodon degus | reverse complement strand
ATTTTTTTAAATGTATAATTCTGTGTTCACATGATTCAAATATCAAAAAGGAAGATTCTTCCACTAAAAAAGAAAATAATAATAAAATATATAAATTGTTATTATATCTTTCCCCCCTCAATATAGGGATTTTTTACATGACTTCTTTCCCTTTGCCTCATGTTTTAATTAATTAATTAATTTAATTTTCAGTTGTATGGGGATTGAACTCAGGACCTTGCATTTGCCTGGCAAACACAGCTGAGCTATCTTCCTGGACCCTGCCTTTTTTATATGCTTTCTTGTTCGTTCGTTCTTTCTTTCTTTTCTTTTCTTTTTTTTTGGAAAGGTGTACAGGGTGTTCAGGGTCTTGCTAATAGATCAGAGTCATAGTGATTCCTCTGCATTACAGGCGGGTGTCACCACACCCAGTCTCAATTGCCCTCTCAACGCATCCCTGGCCACTATGCCAGTGTGCAGGCTATTTAATCCACTGAGCTATTTGGCCAGCCCAAGGTCCTGGGTTTGATTCCTGGTTTAAGAAATAAAAGGGCCAGCGAGATGGCTCAGTAGAATAAATGCTTCCCTGGCAAGTGCAAGGGCTTGAGTTCAATTCCTGGTTCCAGTGGGGTGGTGGTGGGGGGAACAAACTTCAAAAAACTTTTTTTTTAAAAGAACTCTTTTTTTTTTTTTTTTTTTTTGCGGAGCCAGGGATTGAACTCAGGCCCTAGCGCTTGCCAGGGAAGCGCGTATTCCACTGAGCCATCTCCCCAGCTCCCAAAAAACTCTTTGTAATCTCCCTAAGCAGGACGTAGTAGACAAGAAAAGAATGACAACCCAGGGGCCAGGGAGATGGCTCAGTATAATAACCATTTCCCTGGAAAGCACAAGGGCCTCAGTTCAACACCCGGTTCTGCCAAAAACAAAAAAGAATGACAACCCATTTTCCTAAACTTCTTTGAAATCAGGAATGATAGAACTCAGTGTTTCCTTTTACTTAGGTCATGAGCACTCATCAGAGGACATGTCAGAAAGTCACAGAGGAAATGTCAGTAGGTCACAGAAGGCACATCAGCAAGCCACAGGGCACAGTTTCCCCAACCTACACCCTCAAAACCCTAGGAGAAATGCTATAAAAAGGATCTTAGCCTATAGAGACACCTTCTCTTTTCTGCTCATGCAGAGAGGTCCTGCTCAAGTTTAGCAATAAAACTTCTCAGACTATTCGGAGTTCATAATCCCTTCTTTGTTATTCACAGGCCAACTCTGATAAGTTATAACATCCACATGACATTGCTGTTTTCCTCTTCATCTCAGCCTGCCCAGGTGAGGAGAGTGCTCTTTGGAGGCTTTCATGTGGCGAGTTACACAGGGATAGCATGAGAGTTCCAAGGCATGACACAAACCAAAGGTGTTCTAGAATCTGAGCATCCTGTTGCATGCCTATAATCCCAGCTTTATGGGAGGATGAGGCATTAGAAGCAAGAGGTCTACGACCACATGGATTTCATAGTGAGTTTGCAGTCAGCCTGGAATATAATGCCAACCTTTCTTTAAGAAAAATATATACTATTGTGGGACTGTCCTGCTTCAAGGTTGTATATGGTGGGATTTTTGGACTTATGTGCAAACATGAGAATTATAGAGGGCTGGAGAGATGGCTCAGTGGTCTAAGGTACCTACTTAGAACAAGCTTGGCAAAGCATCAGGGACCGCGGTTCAATCCCCCAGCAACACATGCCAGCCAGCCCCGCCCCCTGGTGGGCTGAGCTGGCCACACACACACACCACACTCTCTCTCTCTCTCTCTCTCTCTCTC
>NW_004524948.1:259438-279479 GCF_000260255.1 Octodon degus | reverse complement strand
GGTGCTGGGGGATTGAACCGCGGTCCCTGTGCTTTGCTAAGCTTGTTCTAAGTAGGTGCTTTAGACCACTGAGCCATCTCACCAGCCCAGGACTTCATAAAATTATAAAATTCATGGAGATGATGGAGAACCCAAAACAACTAGAGACTAAAAAAGAACTTGAGAAAACAAAACCTAGTACCAGGCAATAAAAGGGGCTCATAGTTCACCAGAAGGGGAAACTGCTCTCCTGAGGCACAAACCCCACTTTCTGAACCAAATGGAGGGGAAAAAAAGGCTGCTTAGAGTCAAAGACACAGGGGCATTGGGCATCCCCATTTCTAGGAACCTAGAGGGTTCACACTGAGTTTTCAGTAAAGGCAGCTTGAAGTCTAATAAAAAGAGAGAAAGCATATAAAAAAAGGGAGGGTCCAGGGAGATAGCTCAGCTGGGTTTGTCTCCACACTCCGGGAAGATGTCCATCTATAGGGAAAGTCATCCCATGAGACCAAATCAAGACAGAAGGAAGAGGTCTGGGATGCGTTAGAATTAAATGTTAGACTGCCTGAAATTTGTACCCTGTATGTGAGGAGGAGCTAATATATACAGCTCTCAGGAAAGAGATGAAGCATGGTAGTCTTTTGCAGAGGCTCTAAAACTAGAAGTGAGATATATATGAGTCTCTAGGGATTGGAGCTGAGGGAATTATTAAAAATGGAAGTGATTATGGAAAGATGAAAGGAATTTGTTTTGCATGCTCTTGTAAAAGTCCAATTTGTCATGGAGAAACCATCACTCTTCCTCTTGTTGTGTCCCCCGTTCTTTGAGCAGTGTTGTTTCTTGGAATGAATAAGAAGGTATATTGGGGTTAGGGAGATAGCTTGGTGGTCTAAGCACCTGCCTGACAAACACAAGGATGCGGGTTCAATCCCTGGTACTGAATGCTGTGCTGGCCCTCAGAATCTGGGTGCACTGAGCTGGCCACTGAAACCGGGCATGATAGCACATGACTAATCCCAGCACTGGGAAGGGTGAGACAGGAGGATTTTTATGAGTCTGAACTATGTAGTGAGATCCTGTACCAAATAGATAGATAGATAGATAGATAGATAGATAGATAGATTGATTGATTTTAAAAAAGAACGTAACAAAAAACAATGGGGAATGGAGTGACGGTTGATAGCTGCCTGTTTTGCTACTCTGTCAGCCTCATTATTTCCACAAAAGATATGTCTGAGATAATTGTCACATGAATTAGGTCTTTGATGGCCCTTGGAATGAGTGCAGCTCTAAGGGTAAACTGAGCCACCTCTAGAGGGTCTGGATTAGGGGCCTATACTTTGTAGTGGTTGTTTTGCTGTTAGGAATCCCCTTTCATGCCAGATTTGGGCATTTAGGTGTATGATAGTATATACATATTTGGAGTCTGTGTAAATATTGAGGCTTTATCCTTTGTGATAGTGATAGCTGTAGTGAGTGCCATGAGTTCTGTCTGCTGTAAAGTTGTCCTGTGTGAAGGGCTGCTACTGCCTAGATTATACCTCTCAGGGATGGTACAAGGATTTGCTATCATGATAGCATTCAGTGATGGTGTACCCTGCCTGGGAAGGGTTGGTCTTTGAAACTCTTCCATCAATAAATCAATTGGAGGACTGTGAAAGATGTTTGACATTATGTGATGGAAGTAAGTGAGATTAAAATTAAGGAACTCAATATAAAAAGCCCTTCCTGGTCCTTGCCTCCACCTGGGAAGTTTATATTTGTAATCCCATGGATAAGTTATTGGAATCCCATCAAGTTAATTCCAATCTACCACTTCCAATGCAATCCACAGTAAGAATAAAGAGACTAAATCATATTTATAGTTATTCAGAGCCACGGGGTCCTAAGTGCAGCCATAGTGATGGCTATCTGGAACAAAGGCCTCGACCCAGGGCCAAACCTGGGTTTTATTCAGTCTTGAAGGAGGAGTGTCTCAAGGAATGAATGACTGAGGATGGCAGCAAGTAGGTGAGTGCTGTGAGCTAGGCTAGGTAGGAGGCCTGCATTGATCTCTGCAATATGCAGAGAGGATATGCAGGGAGTAATCTGCATTGCACAATTGAGATAGTATCTAATGCTTTGGGGTCCTTTACCTCTGATGTATAATCTTTCAAGTCCCAGGAAGTCATAGCCTCTCCCTCAAGGCTTGATCCCAGCCAACAGCATAGAGCACTGGCTCTTCATCCTGTCTCAAGCCAGCTCATATTAAAGAGCAGCAGGTGGAGGTTTCTGGGCAAACACACATGCCATCTTCAAAAATTACCAGCAGCATCTCGGTTAGACCAATATGAATTGCTTAAAGCCAATTGAAGGGATAAGGAAAAGTCCTAGGCAGCTCTGTCTATATCAATACATAAAGTAGGGTCAGGCACAGCCAAAATGAAGACAGCTGCTGTTCTTTCAAGGAGATTCGCCCAGATGCTCCTCCACAGCTCAGTGCACTCATTTTGGGGCTTGGAGTCTGGGGAGTCAGGTATTGGCAGGAGGTTGGCAGGCTTTAGGACAGATGAGTGACAAGGTAACTGAGGATATGAGAGCTACGAATCTAGGACTTAAACTCAGGCCATAGAGAGAAGAGTTAAAATATGATGGCTGCAAAGGTCAGAAAAGTTGTGTGAAGAACTTTGCCATAGGGGATGGTGGACAGTAATCTTTTGGCCTCAGGGATAAGGAATGCAGCTGGCGGAGGCTAACTTTTAGTTGAGGTTTATTGTTTTGGTTGTAATTGTTGAGAAGACAACTTTTATTACAAGATTGAGCTACTTAGGTAAATAGGTAACAGGCTGGAGGGAGTCTCCAGTTGGCTGTGAAAGTAGGTGTAATTCTTGTTCCGTTTTGATGGTTAGAAATGTCAAAAAGGTTTATTAGAACTAGGTAGGGTCAAAGCATGAACCTTTAGGAGTACCCACTTGACAGCCAATAAAGGAAATGGGAATTAAGTCTATTTCAGACATTCTTTCTCATAAATCTCTATGGGAAGCCTGATTAGAGGGGTTTTGTAATGAGTGAGAAATTTGTGATTCAAAGTCTAAAATAGGTAAGAAGCCACAGGGAGGAAAGGAGATCTTATTTTGTGGTGGAGAAAGGAAGATTGTTAATAGCCTGTTTTGGGAATTGGGATATGTAGTAAGTGATAGGGGTAAGGTGAAGGCCAAGGTAAGTGACCTCTTGTACCAGCTGGGTTTTGTGTTCCTGTGATAGGCAGTTGAGTTAGATAGAAATATTGTAGACAAGACCGGGCTTGGTGGGACATGCCTATAATCCCAGTGCTTGGGAGGCTGAAAGCAGGAGGATCACTAAAAGTCCGATCTGTGTAGTGAGACTCTGTAGACCTTGTGCTAAAATAAATTTTTAAAAAAGAAAGAAAAAGAAATATTGTAGACAGTCAGATAAGGCTAGGCTCTGGAAAGAGACAATATGGAAGAAAAGATGAATTGGATTGCTTCATGAGGAACGGTCTCATTAGGAAGTACAACTGATAGGATAAGGAAGGGCTCAGAAGAAGGTGAGGGAGGGCAGGGGATATTGCTCAGTGGCATAAGTGCAAGGTCGTAATTTCGATCCTTGGTTCCTCAAAAAAAAGGTGAGTGAATATATATAGATCCCCTCCTGTGATGGAGAATATCTCTTGGTTTGTTGTGTTTTGTTTTGTTTTTGGTGGAACTGGGGATTGAACTCAGGTCCTTGCACTTGCCAAGCAAGCACTTAGTCTACTGAGCTATCTCCCCAGCCTCAGAATATCTGTTCCTAAATGGGGTGTGGGATAGTGGGGAACTAAGAGTGAGTGGAAGTTATATGGTCTTCCAAACAGTAAAGGGAAGAGTCTTGGCTGGGATTTTTATTACACCCTTTATTCTAACAACCAAGATAGAGAAGAGAAGCAAAGTCCTCGGCCGGGGAGATGGCTCAGTAGAATAAGTGCTTCCCTGGCAAGCACATGGGTGTGAGTTCAATTCCCGGGTCTGAAAAAAAAAAAAAAAAAAAAAGAGAAAAAACAAAGTCCTCCAATATTCAATAAGAACAGAGAGGCTGGCATGATGTTGATGTTTTCTAGTTACCAACATTACTATCCATGATCCTTTGATGATGTCGTGAAGGGGATCTTGGGATTGAGATCACCTCAATTGGCAGATGAGGGTCACCAAGTCCTCTCCACATGTCAGGTCACGTGGAGGGGACAGAATTCAAGGGAGGTGCTGACTTCTGTAGAGGGCAATCCATTTTCTAGTGACTTCACTGAAGACAAGGTTGAGTTCCATTCTGTATAAATTTTGGGGAAAATAATTTCATAATTGTGATTAGGTCTTGTCCAAGGCCTAGTACCTTGCCACAAGGACTTGCTATAGTATGTGGGAACATAAGTATGTGTGCCTCTAGTGACAGTTGAGGCCTCAATGGTCCGATGATTCCGTGCTGCCCCAGGGCAAGATGATTCTGTGATGCCCCAGGGCAAGACTGCATCAACTGTAGTCATCCTGGTTCCTAGAGAATCCAGTAATTCCCCCCCCCCCGCAACTGGGGATTGAACTCAGGCCCTTATTCTTGCCAGGGAATCACTTATTCCACTGAGCTATTTCCCCAGCCCCTCCAGTAGTGATTAAAAAGGGTTTTACCTTGGGGAAAGGGCAAACTCCTTAACCTGCTATCTTTCCCCACCTCCTCATCAACATGAAGATAAGCATAAGGTCACACTGCCCTCTGAGTCATCAGATAATCCCTCCAAATATTGTATATGCCCAGTATAGAGGGCTAGCTCAGAATGTCTCTCTCTCTCTCTCTCTCTCTCTCTCTCTCTCTCTCTCTCTCTCTTTCTTTCTTTTTCTTTTTCTTTTTCTTTTTCTTTTTCTTTTTTCTTTTTTTTTATCTTTTTTAACCAGGGGCAAAACTCAGGACCTAGCATTTGTCAGGCAGGTGCTTATGCCACTGAGCTATATCCCTGGCAGAGTATCTTTATCTTTGCCTATCCTGAGGCATTGACCTCCCAGCCCTCCAATCATGCATTAGTATATTTGTGTCTGTTTTTTCTTCATCTCTTTCTGTATACATCATGCAAGCAGTTAGGGATCTTGCCCAGGTCCCTATGTAAGGGTCGAGTCGCCCCGAAGGAAGACCCCAAGAGTTGGTCTCTCATGCAAATCACAAAGGGAAAGTTTTATTATCTACATACACATAGGGCGGTCTGCACACGCAGGAGCAGAGTGCGCCTTCAGTGTAACAGCTATAGTTTTTTAAAGGCAAAAGCCACAAAATGGGGGGGGGGGGGCAAGCAAGTTACAGAAGCAAATCGCATTGGTTAGTGTAGGTTGACCTTTTCAATAATTGGTGAGTTACAATACCGGATGACCAAATAGAGTAAGTCTGGGGGTAGCTGAGGGGACTAACCTTGTGGTTGTCATATTCCGGGAACATTTTTAAGAAATCGAGGCATTGTGACCCGGGACATTCTGTTGTTATGGCTTTCTAATAGTGAGGCCTTGGGTTTTGGGAACGTATGTCTCCTGCAAGAATTCAAACAAGGGGAGGGCCAAGGGCAACTTCTTGGCTGACTCAGTTGTTTTAGTTGTTTTCCAAGTAACGGGACCCCATCCAAGGTTTTCTTATGTCCTCTTTATTTTAGGAACATGGATTGCTCAAGGTCTAGGGCCGTAAACTAGCAGGTGGGTCCTTTTAATTGAAGCACATTTTATCTATTTATTTCTATATGTGATCTTAAAATTATTTGGGCTTTACACCTAATACAGTTTAGACATGGCTTTGTAGAAGGCTTGGGTTTTGGTCAAGCTTTTTCCCAGGGGCTTAGATTGGTAGAGTAAAAAGAGTTGCTAGGTAGGTTTGAGGTGGGCCTTTGGCAGGTTTTTTTTTTTTTTTTTTTTTTTTTTTGTTATTGCCCCATTAAAAGTCTTTGCGAGTGCCAGGGAAGCTTCAAATGGAATGTGGAAGTCACAATTAGACATTCAAAGAATGTCGCAGGTTTTTTTTTTTTTTTTTTTTTTTCCTTAGAAATTGTTTTAGTTTTCATCATCCTCATTCCCATTTTGCTTAAATATCAGCAGAACAGCTCAAGACCACTCGGTGGTGGTTCCTACCCACTGGCAGGTTTTTTTGGCTGGTGATCAAAGTTGGGAGGTTAGAATTTGATATAAAATACCCCAAGTGCCCCATCTCTTATAATCAGACTCAGTTTGCTAACATAATGTTTAGCTGTACTGGTATAGGGGAAAAACTGATCTCGGGTGGATGACCTCCAAATGATATAGCGGAAAAATGAAACTCTTGACTTGAAAAGTACCTGGGATGAGTTTGTGTTCTCTAAAACCGAAGAATGAATTTTAGGAACAAATGGAGGTTATGAGCAGAGTATATTTATTGGGGGAAATAAAGCTCCTGTCTGAGAGAGCAGGTTGTCTCCAGGAAGCTGTCTCTTTCAGGGCCTTATATAGAGGAAAACCGTGTGGTGAAGCAGGTCTAAGGTGGTGGAGAACATGGGAACTCGCTTAGGTGTGCATGAGGTGGGACAAAACTATGGTCAGCCAGTGAGATTACAAACGCCACTGCTTGGGTAAAATTGATTAAATTCAGAACCAAATGGGAAAGCGAGTCATGTAGCAAAAGCATGAATACAGGACAGGGTCTCTTCCTGTTAGGGGTTGGGTTAATGACTCATTTGGGCTCTTTCAAGGCGATGGATACCTATTTAGAGTATCAATACCTGATGCCCGGGGCTGGTGAGATGGCTCAGTGGTCTAAAGCACCTACTTAGAACAAGCTTAGCAAAGCACAGGGACCACGGTTCAATCCTCCAGCACCACATGCCAGCTGGCTCCGCCCCCTGGTGGGCTGAGCTGGCCACACACACACACACACACACACACACACACAATAAATAAATAAATAAAATAAAATAAAAAATACCTGATGCCCATCCCTAGGGAAGTATGTAGCTGTATATTTCCTCTTTTGTCTTGAGGTCTGGCCCATAGGAGCAACTCTTCCAAGTTGCAAAGTCACGTTGTCTTCCATATTGTCTTCTTGAGGGCCTTGCACTGTCTGACTGCCTATAATACTTCTGTCTAATTTAGCTGCCTGCAAGAGTAGCACTTTTTTTTTTTTTTTTTTTTTTTTTTGTATTTTGGGGAAGGGTCTACAGGGTGTTCAGGGTCTCACTACTAGATCAGACTTGTAGTGATCTGCCTGCTTATAGCCTCCTAAGAACTGGGTTCACAGGTGCATGTCACCACACCCAGTCTCAATTGCTGTCTCAGCACCCCGGGGGGTTGGGAGGAGGTGCATGGCAGGCTGAGGGATTGAACCCCTCATCCATGTGCCTCCTTGCAGGCACTTTAAGCACAGTATGATTTAATCAAATTCTGAAAGTCCTGTCTCTGGATGCCTGAGGTATAGGAGTCCCTTCTTGGTTCTCGTTTTGGCCCAAGAAGTCCAAATTTATAATCCCAAAAATACATTATTGGAATTCCACCAAGTTAATTCCAATCTACCACTCCCATTGCATCCCATGGCAAAAACAAAGACACTAAGACATATATATGGGAGCCAAGGGGCCCTAAGTCCAGCCACGAAGATGGCTTTCTGTAACAAAGAGACTGACCCAGGGCTGCACCTGGGTTTTATTCAGCCAAGAATGAGGAGTGCCTTGAGGATGAGAATTGTGGGAAGTAGGTGAGTACTATGAGCTGGGCTAGGTAGATGGCCTGCATTTACCTCTGTCATATGCAAAGAGAAGGTTATGCAGAGAAAGTAATCTGCATTATACTACTGAGATGATATCTAATGTTTGGGGAGTCTGGTGCTTCAACTCTGGTGTAATTTTTTTCCCCCCCCCGCGGAACCGGGGATTGAACTCAGGCCCTTGTGCTTTCTGGTGTAATCTTTTTTTTTTTAGTTGTTGTTTTTGGTGGAACTGGATATTGAACTCAGGCCCTTGCGCTTGCCAGGGAAGCGTTTATTCCACTGATCCATCTCCCCAGCCCTCTGGTGTAATCTTTTAGGCCCCAGGAAGTCATAGACTCTATCTTGAGGCTGGATCCCAGCTGGCAGCATGGAGCATTGGCTCTTCTTCCTGTCTTGACCCTGCTCACATTAAAGAGCAGCAGGTGTAGGTTATCAGGGAAACACACATGCCACCTTCAAAGACTATCACCAGCACCTCAGCTAGACCAATATACATTGCTTAAGGCCAGTTGAAAGGATAAAGAGAAATCCTAGCCAGCTCTGTACATATCAATATAAGGAAATAGGGTCAGGCTCAGTCAAAATGGAGACAATCTCTCTTCTTTCAAGGAGAGCTGCTCAGGTGGTCCTCCACATGAGGCATTGTGGAGGAGATTTAGATAAAAAAGATAACAAAAACATTGTATATTGAGAGTAGAAAAAAAAAGAACAAACATAGACTGATGAAGCCTTTTCAGCCAGTGCCATAGCTAAGCTTCTTATTTGTATATTAGCCAAAGACCATTTTAGAGCTGTAAAATGTGGCTTAAAAAGAACAAACAATATCTTTTGGTATTTTCCCTTTTTAAGTTGACATTGTAGCAGTTTTGTTGTTAGAGGGCATGGAGAGACAAGGTAGTTAAGTAGAGTATGTCAAATTTGTGTGTATCCAAGAATAGGTGGTTGTGGTCAGACATGTATGACAGGAAATCAGCAGAAAGTTAATGGACTTGTATAGCAGATAACACAAAGGAATGAATGGTCCTCTACCCGGTTGTTCAAGGAGATGATTCATAAAATACACGTCCCTTCTAGGCACAACAGTTTTCATTAATTTTTAGAATGGTGGGCTGGGGATATGTCTCAGTGGCACAAGTGCCTGAGTGGCAAGCACAAGGCCTTGAGTTCAATTCCAAGTACCAAAAAAATTTTACTTTTAGAATAGCACAGACAGAAGTAATCTCTCCTATATTTCTTCCTAGGCATGACTGTACAGTGATGTGTATTTTCATAAAGTTTAAAAATATTATACTAAGGTAATGGTCCAGGAAAAGAGCACACTCTGGAAATGTCATGCTGTCCCTAGAGTGAAGAAATTAATAAATGTCATGCAACAAATTTGTGCCTTGGAAAAGGAAATCTGTGGGCCTCACTGTATTGGTGATCTTAGCGTCGCAGTGACAATGACACAGGTAGAAAAACTGATCTTTGATGGGTGACTTCCAAATGATACTGGGAACCTCCAAATGACATAGGGGAAAAATGATCTCCTGACCTGAGCTGAATGAGTTCATGTTCTCTAAAACTGAAGAATGTATTCTAGGAACAAACGGAGGTTATCAGCAAAATATATTTATTGAGGGAGAGAAAGCTCCTGTCTGAGAAAGGGACAGGAGGGGCGCCTGAGTGGGTAATCCCTGGGAAGTTTTCTCTTCTAGAGACTTTTATAGAGGAAAACCATGTGGTGAGACGGGTCTAAGGTGGTGGAGAAGACATGGGAACTCACTTTGGTGGGCATGAGGTGGGACAAAACTATGGTCAACCAATGAGATTACAAGCACCACTGCTCAGGTAAAATTGATTAAATCCAGTACCAAATGGGGAAGCAATTCACATAGCAAGTGGGCATGAATACGGGACAGGGTCTCTTCCTCTTGGGATTTGGGCTAATGACTCATTTGGGCTCTTTCAAGGTGATGGATACCTATTTAGGCTATCAATTCCTGATGCCCATCCCTAGGGAAGTATATAGCTGTGTTTCCTCTTTTTGTCTTAGGCTTCAGGTGTGGCCCATATGGGAGTGTCTCTCTTCCCAGTTGTAAAGTCACCTTGTCTTCCATCTTGTCTCCTTGAGGGCCTGGCCCTGTCTGACTGCTTATATTTCTTGGCTGCCTGCAACAACATTGTCTCTGGTGTAGCATGCTAATTCATCTTAAGTAGTGTCTTTCACTTTTAGATGTCATCTAATACATTGAACTTTCCAAGTGGCTAGCTAATCCATCTACAGTGCATGCTGTTTACTTGGCTTCATGAAGTTATAATGGATTTAAGCTGTGGATGTAAATTTTTTTTTTTTTTCTGGTACCAGGAATCAAACTCAAGACCTTGTGCCTATCAGGAAGGAGCTGTGCCACTGAGCTATATCCCTGGCCCATGTGGATGTAGTTTAGAGACAGTGCTGGTCCTTGGCTCATGATCTCTCAGTACTCTTCAATAAAAGGGAAATGTGCACATAGGTTTTATCCTCCACTCAGTTCTCTACACTCAAGTTTATTTGATAATTGCTGACTAACACAAAGGAGACCATTGATTTTGGTATAAAGGAAAAAAGATTTATTAGCTGTTAGCACCAAGGAACTGGACATGGTGGTGTAGACCTATAATTTCAGAACACAGGAGGCGGAGTCAGAAAGATCACTGATTTTGAGGCCAGCCTGGGCTACACAGTGAGTTCAAGACCAGCTTGAACTATATAACAAGTCCCTACCTCAACAACCAAGCTGGCCCCAAAGAGATATAGGTCCTTGCCACTCAGGTTACCATCTCACCATGTAGGGTCTTTTATAGCAAGGAACAGTGTGAGAAGGTAATAACACAATGAAACAGATATGATTGTATTTCATCCTTACTAGACTCAGACCTCTACCTCTCTTGCCTAAGGAAATGAAACTGTCATTTAAGATCCTGATGCTGGGCTGGGGAGATGGCTCAGTGGAATAAGCGCTTCCCTGGCAAGCACAAGGGCCTGAGTTCAATCCCTGGTTCCACCAAAAAAAAAAAAAAAAAAAAAAAAAAAGATCCTGATGCTGTTCTAGGCAGCTAAATTAGATAAAATATTATGGGCAGTCAGACAGGCCTAGGCCCTCAAGGAAACAGTATGGAAGACAAGGTGACTGCAACTTTGGAAGAGACAGACACTCCCCTGTGGGCCAGACCTCAAGACAAAGGAATAAACAAATGCAGCCACATACTTAGGGATGGACAATAGGGATTGATATTCTAAATAGATATGAATCATCTTGAAAGATTGAAGATCATTACCCTACCCCCAACAGGAAGAGGCCCTGGGAGCGGGGCTGGCCTTGCATGTGGTGCCAGGAATCTTAACTGGGGTCCCTAGGCTTGCCTAGCCAAGCACTTTAGACCACTGAGCTATCTTGCCACAGCCCTTCTTAATTTTTTTTTTTTGTGGAATCGGGGATTAAACTCAGGCCCTTGTGCTTACCAGACAAGCGCTTAATCTACTGAGCTATCTCCCTAGTGCCCCTTCAGTATTTTTTGAGAACAGTTTCTAATTAAAAATGTCTTGCACAAGATCAGTGAGTTAGCTCAACAGACTAAGCACCTGCTTAGGTAGTGGGAGTCGATCCTTGGCACCACATGCCTTGTTGGCCCTGTCCCTGGCCATGGTAGTGCTGGGGAAGCTAAAATAGGAGGATCGCTGAGTCCCAGCTGTGTAGTGAGACCCTGTACCAAATATATAAAAATTAAAAAAATAAAAAGTTTTGCCCAAAAGATATATTGTTAAGATATATAATCAGTTTACAACAAAACTATCTTTCTTTTTTTTTTTTCCTTTGCAGAGCCAGGGATTTGACTCAGGCCCTTGCGCTTGCCAGACAAGTGCTTATTCAACTGAGCTATTTCCCCAACCCCTATCTTTGGTTTTTTGAGAGGGTTTTGCTATGCCATTCCGGCTGGCCTTGAATTTACAGTGATCCTCCAGTGGAAGGCTCCCAGTGCTGGGATTACAGGTGTGTATTACCAAACCCACATTTACAAGAAAATCATCTAGATCATTATAAATTCATGACACCCCGCAGAAGCCTTGTGCTTCTCAGGAAGCCATAACCTCCTTTAAGTGAACGCTTACCATATGTCCTTCTCATAACCTTGGAAAAGACCCCATAGCTCTTTGAGAATGGCTAGTCTGGTCTCTAGTGTAAAGTGGTCCCTCTCAGCCTTGTCCTGAAATAAACCTGTCCACTTGAGCTGGTACCTCTCTTTCTTTTCCTTTTTCCTAACACAAATGGGACTCTTGTTTTCTTTTGCATTGTTGAGACAGACTTTTTCTTTTTTTAAATTTATTTGGCAGAACCGGGGATTGAACTTAGGCCCTTGTGCTTGCCAGGCAAATGCTTACTCTAGAGCTATCTCCCCAGCCCCTGAGACAGACTCTTACTCTTATTTCAGGCTGATTGCTACTCACTGTGTAGCCCAGGCTGGCCTGACATTCACAGAGACCCTGCTGCCTCCGGCATCTGAGTGCCATGAGTGCAGGCCTGTGCCACCTTGTCTTCTTAAATGATCTTTTCCAGGGGCTGGGAAGATGGCTCAGTAGACTAAGAGCTTCCCTGGCAAGTGCAAGATTCTGAGTTCAATCCCGGGTTCTGTAAAAGAAATAAATATAAATAAATAAATGAATGAATGAATGATCTTTTCCAGATGACCAGCACCCTGGCCAAAGAGGCAGTCTATAGTCAGTTGGTCGTACGAGATGAGATGCAGCATTCTCTGTGGGATTCGGTAAGTAAGGTTTATAAAGACAGGGAGACGCTCTAGTGAAGTATCACATGTGTAAGACCTTATACACAAAGTGATAAGACATACCCCGTTTAGACTCAGCAGTGGTGGCATGTGCCTGTAGTCTCACCACTTGGGAGGCTGAGGCAGGAGAACTGCCATGAGCTTGAGGCCGGCCTGATAGCATCTTACGAATTTCAGAAGGCCAGAAGATAGACAACCAGGAGAACCACCAGGTCCCACTGTGGCCCAAGCAGTCCCTACCCAAGATCCCTACTGGCCTAGCAATCATATGAGAGTGAAACAGGGGACACTTTCAGAGTGTTGTTGAAGATGTGAGAAGGATACGAACTAAGCCATTCAGTTATTCACAAGTGTCAACAGTGCAAGAAGAACAGAAGAAAAACTCCTATGCTTTCTTAAAATGTTTACTAGAGTCACTGGTAAAGCATACTTCCCTAGGTCCTAATTCAAGGTAGGGACAGATTATTCTTAAAGATAAATTAGTTACTCAGTCAACTCCAGGTATTGAGAAGGATTTCCCTCCCACCCCCACTCCCACCTCCACCCCCGAGCCCCTCGCTAGCTCAGGCTGCTTTGAGAGCAGGCCTGCTGCGGCTTGTGGAGCTGGAGATCGAACTGCGGTCCCCTGCACCTGACTAAGTTTGTCCAAGCAGGCACTTTTAACAACTGAGCTAATTCAGGGGCCCCGACTCCAGGTATTGAGAAAGAACTACAAAAGATGGCCTTTGCTCCAGATAGCTCACTTGAACTTTAGTAAAAACTGCCTCCTTAGCATTCTATAATCTGGATGGGGGGGGTGGGGGACAGGGAAAAAAAAGAGATAAAAACAGCTGCCTTTGTTGCAGCCTAAACACACACACACACACACACACACACACACCTTAAGTCTGATTCTCTGGGCTCGAAGAGCTCATGGACTAGGTTCATCTGCTACCACTGTCATAAACCAGGCCATCTTAAGAGGGACAGCCTTAAGAAGCCCCACCAAGGCATACCCTGCCTGCCAAGGCAGCCACAGAAAGCGAGACCACACTCTGAGGCAGAGGCCCAGAGCTCAGACTCGGCTTTGGAGGCGGTCCAGTAGGACTGAAGGGCCCGGGGCTGCTGCTTCCTCCTAGCATCTCCATGGACGAACCCTGTGTAAGCATTACTAGAGAAAAGACAAGAGAGCCTATTGCTGGCTATTAGAATAGGTCTCTTTGTCCCTCTCCAACCCTGTCCTTGCAGTCATTGTACCTCAATAGAGTCACTAAAAGTGTACCTCACTTAAGCTGTATCGGCTCACTTTCTCTTCACTCCCTCCTTGTAGTTATGCCTAAAAGTGAGCTCTCATCCTGGAGAGACTTTATGCTGTCTAAACACTGTACTACATTCAGGTTGCCAACTAATCAAAATGATGCAGAGACGGATTTTAACAACTACACTGTATATTGTTAGTCTTGTACAAAACTTAAGAGAGTTTTTCATTCTTCAATATAAGGTGCTGCTGGGGAGATAGCTCAGCGGCATAGGTGTCTGCCTGGAAAGCTCAAGGTCTTGAGTTGGATCCCCAGTTTAAAAAAAAAAAAAGCTCAAAAGAAAATAAGGTTCTAATCTGGTTTTCATAAGTCCTCACAACTTTAGAGATAATTATATCTAAAGCTAGAGGGACTTAAAACACAGTATCAGATTTGATTAATATAGGGCACAGTGAGCCAGTGGGTTACAATTGCTGTCCCTTCAAAACAGTTTCTGGGGCCAGAGAGATAGCTCAGTGGGCTAAGTGTGTGCCTTCCAAGCACAAGGACTAGGGCACTGGTACCTTTAATCTCTGGTACGTAATAATATGCCTGCTCTAAGTGGAACTGCCCACCAAAAGTGGATGTGGTTATTCAGACCTATAATCCCAGTTCTGAGTAGGCTGAGACAGGAGGATCACTATGGGTCTGAGCTGTATAGCGACTGTGCACCTAATCAATCAAACAGACTTTTCAAAATTTATGCCTAATGCTTATGCTTTGATTATACATGCTCTAATTTTTAAGAATTTGTTCATGCCTAAACAATACCAGAGGGGGCCAGCTGGTTAGCTCAGTTGTTTAAGTGCCTGCTCATGCAAACACAGTCAGGCACAAGAGACTGCGCTTCTATCCCCAGCTCCACATGCCTTTCCAGACCTTCCCTTAAGGTAACCTGAGCCAGGCAGAAAAACAAAAAAACAAAACAAACAAAAAAATTCTCAGGGGGCCTGGGCAATGGCTCAGTAGGATAAACGCTTGACTGGCAAACACAGAGATCTGAGTTCAATCTCCGGTTCCACCAAAAAAAAAAAAAAGAAAAAAAAAAAAAGAAAGAAAAAATAAATTCTCAACTTTAGAGGCCAAGCAAACCACTCAGCAGATTACAGGGCCTGCAAGCAGGGGCGGGGGCTGGGGGGGTTCCATTACAAGGCCTGCTGTACCCGCCCCACCCCTGGGTTCACTGAGAGGTCAATTGAGTCGGGGTGTGGTGGCGCATGCTGGTAATCCCAGGTCTTAGAAGGTGGATCACTATGAGTTGGATCTGTGTAGTGACACACTGTAGACCCTGAAGACCCTTACTGTAATTTAAAAAAAAGAAAGCCAGAACCCCAGTAGTCACACAGGTAAATCCTATAACCAATATGCTACATTACTTCTGGATTCCCTTTACCAGGATCCACCAGACCTTGTCTAGGAAAGAGATGTCATACAACATATCGAGGCCTTAACCGACTGCCTAGTAGGCCTTAAGTGACACCGCAGCTAGTCTCCCTCCCCTGATTTGAAAAGTAAAATTAAGGAGACAGGCCGTCCTGCAGACCAGATGGCATTAGACACCCTAAGAGCAGCACAGGAGGCCCTTGTTCAGTTGTACGAACTGAATCCTGTATGTATATTGCTGATCCTGTGGCCAGTATCTCAGTAACAGTTCAAGGTATTAGGTGACAGATTAAGCACACGCCAGACTCAGAAATTCCCTAGAACTTACCCTTAGCATCTTTATGGGAATACACCACTGGCTCCTCATGGTGGAATTCTTCAACTATATTCATAATTATGCTGTTGATCTTATTATCTGTCCCATACATACTTAATAGTTTCTTTGGCTTTGTCTCCTCCAGATGCAAAGCTCTATGCGTACTAAGGATGAGCGAGATAGCTCAGCGGACTAAGCTTTGGCAAGTGCAGGGACCAGGGTTTGATCCCCAGTCCTGCACGCCACACTGGCCCTACTCCCTAGGGCCCTGAGCTGCTGACTGAATCAGGGCATGTGTCCTGAACCAGCGGGTCAGTCAACGAAGGTCACCTGAGGGAGGAGCGGGGAATTGAAGAGGGGACAAAGGACAGGAGAAGCGAGAAATGGAGGCAAGACAAAGGTTCTGATCAAGCCTCGTTTATTTAGGGGAGGTTCTGGGTATATATAGGGGGTGATGGAATGAGGAAGTCTCAGCTCTTGGGGTCAGCAGGTATCTAGGCAACGGGGAGGGTGCAACCCCTACGGCATAGCACGTGATTCACAGGGAATGGGCAAGGTGAGAAGGGCCATAAACTTGACTCAGCAGGGGAATAGAATGGATACCGGTTAATGACCTCCAACAGGCATGGTGGCACAGGCCTGTACTCCCAGTGCTAGGAGGCTGAAAACAGGAGGATCACTATGATCCTGCATTGAGTAGTGAGACCCTGTACCAAATACATAAACAACTATGCATGCCCATGCAGAAAATGCCTGGTGTCTATCTGGGGCTTTTTTGTTGTTGTTACAGGGTCTCCCTATGCAGTTAGGACTCAGTGATCCTCCTTTCTCAGCCTCCTCAGACCTAGGATTACAGACTTGACCCACCACTCCCATGGTTCTGGGTCTTGCATGTCTTGGGGTACCAGAATCAAACTGGGGACCTTGTGCTTGCCAGACAGGCACTTGTGCCTCCAAGCTGTCTCCTCAGCACAGGGCCTTTAGGGAGAAGGCCAGGAGAGTATGGCTGAGTGCCGATCAACAGCTAAGACTCCTTTCAGCCTGAAGAATCCAGAGCTGACATTACCCATTATTGCCTCAGGGCAGTTCTGGTTACTTGTTCAGAGGGAATGTTGTAGGCAGCTGAGTTAGATAGAAATACTACAGGCAATCAGACAGGGCTGGGCCCTCAAGGAGCCAGTGTAGAGGACAAGATGCCTTGCTGTAATGAACACTCACTGTGTTCCAGACCTCAAGCCAAGAGACCAAACCAACCCACCCATGTACCTCCCTAGGGATGGAGATCTGGGATTGATATTCTAAATAGGTATCAAGGGCTGGGCATATAGCATAAAGCCACAAGCTCCTGCCTGGCAAGCCCAAGTCCTGTCTTTGATTCCCAGCACCAAACAAAATAAACTAACATTGCCTTTTAAATAATAAAGGTAAAGTCTAGGCTTGGTCAGGGCTGGCCAAATAGCTCAGCAGATTAAGCCACTACAAGCAGGCGTAGGGGCAGGTGGAGTGGCTTAGAGGGGGTTGATCATTGGGCCTGCTGTGCTGGCCCTGTCCCGCCTCAACTGGGGCACACTGAGATAGCAATTGAGACTGGGCGTGGTGGCCCCCACTTGCAATCCTGCCTCTTGGGAGACTGTAAACAGCAGATCACTAGGAGTCCAATCTAGTAGTGAAACCCTGAACACCCTGTAGACCCTTGCCTAAAATACAGAAAAAAAAGAAAACAAAAAAGAAAAGAAAAGTTTGGGCATGGTGGCGCTCACCTGTAATCCCAGTACTAGGTAGGAAGAAATCTAGAGGATTACTAGGAATCCAAACTGCGTAGTGAGACCTTGCACACATGCGCACACACACATACACAAAATGAAAAGGTAAATACATAGGTACCAATGACCTTGAAAAAGCCAGGGAGCGCCTGTGAGATAGCTCAGTAGACTAAGCACCTGCTTCGGCAAGGTCAGGGACCAGGGTTTGATCCTTGGCACTGCATGATAGGCGGGCCCCGCCCCTGGGCACTCTGATCTGGTGACCTAGTTAGGGCGTAGTGATGCAGGCCTGTAATCCCAGTGCTGAGGAGGCTGAAAACAAGGATTGGTGTGCATTTGAGACCAGCCTGGGCTACAAAGTGAACTCAAGGCCTACCTGAGCTGCTTCGCAGGACCTTGTCTCAAAAAGACAAAAAAGAAGTCTCCAAAAGCATACTCCTTGTGATGAAAGTAATAACCACAGAGGATGAGGAAATGTGACAATGCCAAAGTTACATGTACAGGAAGAAGACCTTCAAAATATATTAACTTGGTTGTTCCCTCCCCCCCACACACCTCCTGATCACATTCCCTGCCTGTCCTTGTGGGCCAGTTCTCCATGAGGGGATGAGGGGTCTCTGATTTTTCTACTCTGGCTCCCTGTGCTGTCATCCCTGGGTTCCTATCTGGGCTCCACAGAGAGCCCCGAATCAAGCCTTTCCGTTGAGAAGTTTAAACTTAGGGGCCAGGGAGGCCAGGGAGATAGCTCAGTAGAATACGTGCTTGTCTGGCAAGTGCAAGGGCCTGTGTTCAATCCCAGGTTCCATTAAAAAAAAAAAAAAGAAAAGAAAAGAAAAGAAAAGAAAAGAAAGAAAGAAAGAAAGAAAGAAAGAAAGAAAAGAAACTTAGAGGCCGGGGAGATGGCTCAGTAGAAGAAGTCCTTCCTTGTCAAGCGCAAGGGCCTGAGTTCAATCCCTGATTCCACAAAAAAAGAAAAAAAGAAGTTGAAAGTATTTTGTGGGGGGCCTGCCCCTTAGCTCAGCTCTTTTAAGTGCCTGCTTCAACAAAGCAGTGAGACTCAGGTTGCTGTGGTTCAATTCCCAGGACTCAAACCAGCCAAACCTGCCCTGAAGGCATTCAGAGCAAAAAAAAAAAAAAAAAAAAATCCTTCTGCCATTTGGCTGGGGAGATAGCTCAGTAGAATAAACGCTTGCCTATCAAGTGCAAGGGCCTGAGTTCAATTCCCCGTTCTGCAAAAAAAGTATTTTGTGCAACTTGTGCCCACAGGCTGTGTGTCTTGCGGGTACATTTGGAAATAAAGGCTGCATGCTGAAGGAACCAAAGGTTGCTGGTGATGACACAAGGAGCAAAACATGATGTCAGGTGGATGTCCTCCAAATGATATGGGGGAAAAATGATCTCCCAACCTGAAAGGTACCTGGGCCAAGTTCGTGTTCTCTAAAGCCAAAGAATGAATTTTAGGAACAAATAGAGGTTATGTGCAGAATATATTTATTGTGGGGAAAAAAGCGAGAGACAGGAGAGGGCCCCTTGCGGGTGGGAAGCTGTGTCTTCCACAGAGGAAAACCGTGCAGTGAGGCGGGTCTAACGTGGTGGAGAGGGCCGGGGAGATGGCTCAGTAGAATAAGCTCTTCCCTGGCAAGTGTAAGGCCTGAGTTCAATCCCCGGTTCTGCAAAAAGAAAGGTAGTGTAGGCGCTGGGGATATAGCTCAGCGGCGTAAGTGCCAGCCTGGCAAGCGCAAAGTCCTGAGTTCAATCCCCAGTACCGCAAAAAAAAAAACAAAGTGGTGGAGAGGACCTGGGAACTCACTTAGGTGGGCTTGAGGTGCGAGAAAACTATGGTCAACCAATGAGATTACAAACACCACTGCTCAGGTAAAATTGATTAAATTTTCCCAGGACCAAATTGGGAAGAGAATCATGTAACAAGCGGGCATGAATACGGGACAGGGTCTCTTGTTGGGAGTTGGGCTAGTGATTCGTTTGGGCTCTTTCAAGGTGATGAATACCTGTTTAGAGTATCAATCTCTGATCCCCATCCCTAGTATGTAGCTGCTTCTTCTTTTGTCTTGGTCTTGATGTGTGGCCCATATGGGGGTGTCTGTCTCTTCCAAATTGGGAAGTCACCTTGTCTTCCCTCTTGTCTGCTGGAGGGCTTGGCCCTCTCTTACTGCCTATAATATTTCTATCTAATTCAGCTGCCTATAACAGTGATAGAGTCACTGGACAGGGTTCCAGGCGGTGGATGCCTCAGCACATCCCACCAAGGACACTCTTGGCACAGAAAAAATTCCAGGATGCATAAGTGAGATTCATGATATTTATCAGGCTGAACTTTAACCCCTTCCTCAAAGAAAGTAGTGAAGGTGTTAATATGGACCCTATGGGCTCTCTAGTGAAAGTCAGAATAGAGCCTGAAGGTGGCAATTTTTAGTGGTTTTGGAAGTGGAAATTATGGAATTTGTGAATTTGTGGAAAGCTCAGGCTTGATTTTAGAGGTAAAAGTTACAGCAAACCTTAGACCCGCCTCACCACATGGTTTTCCTCTATAAAAGTCCCTGCAAGAGACAACTTCCTGGGCGGGGGAACTACCCACTCAGTCTCCCCCCTCCTGTCCCTTTCTCGGGACAGGAGCTTTCTTTCTCTCAATAAATATATTCTGGGGGCTGGAGAGATGGCTCAGTGGTCTAAAGCACCTACTTGAAACAAGCTTGGCAAAGCACAGGGACCGCGGTTCAATCCTCCAGCTCCACTGAAAACAGGAGAAAAAAGACAAGCAAACAAGC
>NW_004524948.1:256603-259319 GCF_000260255.1 Octodon degus | reverse complement strand
TTTTTTGTGGAACTGGGGATTGAACTCGGGCCCTTGCACTTGCCAGGGAAGCGCATATTCCACTGAGCCATCTTCCCAGCCCCTCTATTGTATTTTTAAAGAGAAATGATAACGCTTTCCACAAAAGCACTTTTTGTTTGCAGTACTGAGGATTGATCTGGGGACAGTGTACCTGCCAGGCAGGTGCATTCTTTGAAACCATTGAATCAATTTCTGTCTCTGTCTGTCTGTCTGTCTTTCTCTGTATTTGGTAAAGGGTCTCACTCTGCAGCTCAGACTCATAGTGATCATCCTGTCTCAGCCTTCCCAGTACTGGGATTACAGGCATGCACCACTAAGCCCGGCCTAGGTGGCTGGCTTGGTGGGGCCAGCGGGGCCTGTGGTACAGGGAATGGAACCCTGGTCCCTGCACTTGCCTAAGTAGGTACTTAGTCCGCTGAGCTATCTCACTGGCTCTCAGTTTTTATTAACAGCTGAACTAAGTTACCAATTTATAACAGCTCCAAGATCTTTGGTATGTAATGGGCCTGGGTTAAAAAAGTGTAAAGCCTAAAGAGCAAAGATAAGGACTACAGATATAGATAACCTTGGGTAGCTCATTTCTTCCTGAGGTCGCCATATAATTCTATTAGGATGTTTTTAGTTTTGTTTTCATTTTGACTTTTTGAGACAGGCTTGCCTTGTACTCACTAGGTAGCCTAAGTAGCTTAGGTTGGCCTCAGTCTCATGGTGATCCTTCTGCTTCAACCTCCCAAGCGCTGGGATTACAGGCTCACACCACTCTGCCTGGCACTGTAAACATGTTAAGTTACAATCTTCCTGTCTCCTTCCACCTTACCTTTATTTATTCTGTCTTAGCTCAGTAGAGACTGGCTTACAATTGTCAGCAAGGACCAGTTCCCAGGCTGTTTGAAACCTATTTGACAGGTTTTGAAATTGATAAACAGGAGGTTTCAAGACACAGGTAGGCATTAAGATTATGATAGATTGAGGCTCATATCCTATATCAGACATTGCTATGACAGTGATATATTTCTCCAAAAACATCACTGACACTTTAGAATACACCCTAGAAAAATGGACCAGGCTAGCCAAAGATGTATGTTCCATTGTTCTCTGGGGTGTCCCAGTTGGCCACCCCAGATTGGGATGATCTCCAAATGGGTAAGCATTGCAGGAACATCTGGAGCGTCTCTAGGCATCCTGACCCTCAGCAGATGCCAGGCATTAGACAAGCATTTTACATTTCTGTCATTATTCACCTTCTCAAGCGTCTGGGGAAGTACTAACAGTAAGGCATTGTGGCTTTGTGTGTGTGTGTGTGTGTGTGTGTGTGTGTGTGTGTGTGGTACCACCTTGCACTTGCCAGGCAAGTGCTTATTCTACTGAGCTGTCTTCCTGGCCCCACATTCTGGCTTTTGAATTTGTTTGACAACTCTCATAGGTGTTAGGGCCACATAAGTTTAGATCAGGCACTGCAGCACCCCAGAAGCCAGAGAAGGCGACAACAGAAGGATAGAAGCACCCAGAGCTCCTGTGACCTGCAAGATGCTTACATCTTTTAGTAAATGGGCTTTCTTTCAGTGCAGCCTCAAAGATGGATCCCTGGGTCCCTGGGTACTGCCTCAGCAGCTCAGTGTGTGGTCAGAGGGCACATCTGCCTCTTGCCATCGGCTAAGCTTTACCATGATGGCCCAGCATCCACCTGGAAGCCCTTGGGCACAGGTTACTGCTTCTGCCTCAGTCACAAGCCACTGGAGTCTGGGTAAGGCCTTTGAAAGACGGTCAATTTAATGCTGACTAGTGCTTCTGATTTAGGCCAGCCACAGGGACTGTGGTCGCTCTTTTGTCATAGGAAGGCTGGCAACTGGTAGGAGCTGGAGAGAACTTTGATTTTGGAGAAGCACCTCAGTTTCAGTGGGGATTTGAGCAGCACTGAATCAAAACAACAGCAGTGCCCACATAGTAAGGCAATAGCAGTTTAAGTGTATTTTGTTTTGCCTTCATGGTCATGACCTCCCAAGCCACCCTCCTTGATGTGCCAAATAGTGTATTTCCCTCTACTTTTATCTGGAGGTGTCTCTGTGGAGAGGCCCACCTTGTCTCACCAGGATTCTAGGAGTTGTGTTTCTGGCAGAAGTCCTTGTGTTTCTGTCAGACCTGTGTCTTATTTCCTCCCACCAAGATACCCAACACATGTGACAGCCCTGAGCAATCACGGAGTTAGGTTGGTTTAAGAAAAGTATTTATTTAATTAATTTATTTATTTTTGTATCTCACACAGTTTATTCACAGCTAGTAATGCTGTTACATGTAAAAATAATGAAAAAGCTTCTCTCAAGAAATAGAAACTACAATATATAAAACATCAATTTGGCAATGGGCAACTGCTAATTTTGAAAAAGTCATCTTTCTGCTTCACGTATAAAGTATTTGAATACTTGAAATTTTATACTGAGATTTAGAAAATATTTTGGACCATAAAAGTTCTCTAAAAAGAAATTTTAAAAATATTTTCATAAGGATGAACACTTTTGCACCAAAAGGAGAGAAAATGGCATTTTAATATATTTATTTATATGAAATGTAATCTTACAGGGGCTGGAGAGATGGCTTAGTGGTCTAAAGCACCTACTTGGAACAAGCTTGGCAAAGCACAGGGACCGCGGTTCAATCCCCCAGCACCACATGCCAGCCAGCCCCGCCCCCTGGTGGG
>NW_004524948.1:249516-256503 GCF_000260255.1 Octodon degus | reverse complement strand
AAGACAAAGAATGTATACAAATACATGAGAACTACCTGACATTTTATTCTTAATCATTTTCTTTTCTTTTCTTTTTTTTGGCATTTTAATATATTTATATATATGAAATGTAATCTTACAATCATATTAACACTTCTTGTCCTTTGGTTTTAAGAAATTTTTACATTCTTCTATAAAGTGAGGAAAATACCAACTATCTGTATTAAGCAATAAATCTGTATTAAGTATTAATATCTGTATTAAGTATTTGTATTCTGTATTAAGTAATATCTGTATTAGTAAGTAATAAATGTTATGTATTTTCTTCTTATGTATTTGGTACAGGGTCTCACTACGCAGCTCGGACTTGTAGTGATCCTCCTATTTTCAGCCTCCTCAGCGCTGGGATTACAGGCGTGCACCACCCTGGCTCAGCAAGCCCCGGAGGCAAGACCGGCGTGGCAGGTGATGGCAGGAATCAAACCCCGGGCCCTGCACTTGCCTAAGCAGGTGCTTAGTCTGCTGAGCTATTTCACTGGCCCTTGTCATATATTTTCATAAATTTGAAAAGAAAAAAAAAAAATCTCGTAGGGGTACAAGGCAGGAGTCTGGTAACTTCAGCCCTTAGCCTCCTCCAGTGCCCACACATGTGGGGAGAAAAGGGTGGGGAAGCAGCCAGAACAAAAATCCATCCTTAGTGTTCTAACATCCTACAGGCTCATCTTGCAAGTTTGCTTGAAACCTCAAATGGCTACTGCATAGTTCTTGTGTGTTTCAAGGAAAATGGCCTTTTAGACTAAGAGAGATTGTAAAAAGTAGTTTTCAGTACAAAAACTTTTTTTTTTGTACCAGGGATTGAATTCAGGACTGTATGCTTGCCAGGCAGGCACTTATGCCACTGAGCTATCTCCCTGGCCCCAAAAACTCTTAATAAAGGAAAATAATTTTTTTTTTTTTTTCCAGAACCAGGGATTGAACTCAGGCCCTTGCGCTTGCCAGGGAAGCGCTTATTCCACTGAGCCATCTCCCTGGCCCCAGGAAAATAATTTTTGATCCTCAATGTTAAAAGATGTCTGAGGGGGCCAGGGAGATGGCTCAGTAGGATAAGCGCTTGACTGACAAACGCAAGGATCTGAGTTCCACCCCCCCCCAAAAAAAAAGATGTCTGAGGTATATATATGCGGTGCACTGTGTTGGAGGTCTGAATTCAACTGTGGCATTTGTGCTCAGTCCAACTCTGTGGGGAAGGGAGTCAGTGGGGCGGTTGGGACTGCAGCATGAGAGAAGGGATATGAGTACACTTGCACAGAGAACTGGGGACCACCTTGGAGGTTTGTGGCTAGGCCTGTGTTGGGAGCATGGCTGCTGGGGGCTGAACAGGGGGCCCCACCTGTTGCTGGAGGAGTCGCTGCTGCTAGGTATCCCAGTTGGCTCCTGCCTGTGCTCCCAAGGCCTGGGGCAGCTGGCCCATCTGTTCCCTTGCTGCATCTGCTACATATGACACTGCATCCACTGCTGCTGCCGCATCATCTGCTGCGGTGTCAACATGTCCCGAAACTGGGAAGACATGCTGCCGTGATTCACATTCACTGGCTGTGCCTGGGAGCTCATCCCTCCCATGGGCCGCTGGAGTTGCTCCTGCGGCTGCTGCTGGCCCAGGCCAGCCTTCTGCACGCCAGCCTGCATGGGATTCATGTTCTGCATGGCTGACCCAGAGTGGACCCCCTGCTGACCCGGCATGGCTGGGGGCTGTAGCCCTGGCTGTCCCTGGGCCATACTGGGCTGTCCAGGGAGAGGCTGTGGATTAGAGTTGGCATACTTGGGCAGGCGCTTATTCTACTGAGCTATCTCCCCAGCCCCAAGTTGGCATACTTGGCAGCCTGCTGTTTTATGAATGCAGCCAACAGCTGGGGGTTGGCATGAAGGATACTAAGCACCTGTTGCTGCTGTAGGGGAGAGCTGGGAGACCTGAGAGTCTGCAGCAGGTTTTGTAAGGCTTGTTGAGACACAATGCCTGGTTTGAGTGGGCTCACACCTAGCTGGCCCAGTCCTGGCTGTGCAGATATGTTCAAGGGCTGCCTGTGCTGACATCACAGCTAGCCTTTTTACCCCATCATTGCTGGAGTTTCTGGGGCTGAGGTAGTCCTCCTTGGGCCCAAGAGGTCCTGCTGCTGCACTGCCGTGGGCCCCATCCCTGACTCTAGATCTCCACTGGAACCTCTAGAAATGACAGATGGGTTCATGTCCACGGGGACCATGGAAGTTCTGGGGTATTGGGAATTGTGTTGATCTTCCATAGGCCATCTGGCACAGTGTCCATTGCTGGCTGAATCTGCACTGCTATTCCTACTTCCGTAGGTGGGTACCCAGCCATGGGTGGCTGAGTAGGCTGTGGAGGAGTTGGAAGATCACCAGGGCTGTTTCCAGATGGGGTGAGCTAGGCCATCTTCTGACTATTTGGCAGCTGCACATTTGACGTAGTTGGAGTGGCAGGGGCTGGGAAAGGCAGGCCCTATTTGTGGCCCATCACACTAGCAGGTTACACACTGACTATCCTCCTGTGCAGCACCTGGGTCTGCCGGGGCTGCAGCTGCTACTGGCAGAGCTTCTGCCTGATGTTGAAGCAAAACGGCACAGAGCAGTAATTCTCATGGCAGCACTTGGCATGGTAGCAGCAGAGGGCAATGAGCTGCCTGCAGACAGGGCATCTGCCAGTGCTCTTGTATTTACAGCCCTTGGTATGATGTACAACCCGCTTCATCTTCTGGCAGGAGGGCAACGGGCAGTTGGCATCCTGGCACTGGCAGGCTAGGATCAAGTATCGTATGTTTCATTGGATGCTCAGGTGGCAAGATTCTTCTTGGCTCTGGGCGGCTGTACTCTGTGGGTCATCCTCTAAGCCAAGACCCAGTTTCTCCATTGGGTGGTCATGATTTTTAGTGTAATAGCAGAAGATACACAAGTCATAATTGTTTCAGTCCAAGGTCCGCAGGCTCTGAGTCAGAAACCACAGGGCGAGTGGAGCTGCTCAACTCCAGATAACTAGGAAGCAGAGAACAGGACAAAAAGTATATATTTAGAATTAGCCCGCTGGACTCAGTTTAGATGATCCTAATTTTGTTAGCAACATCCAGTGTATCATAATCAGGAGCCAGTCGACATATGCCTTCTTCTCTCCATCAGGCCTGATTAGGGTATTGACCTTGGCAACATTGATGTCCTAGAGCTTCTTTACAGCTTGTTTGATCTGGTGCTTATTGGCATTGACATCCACAATGAATACGAGTGTGTTGTCCTCCATCCTTTTCATGGCTGACTCTGTGGTCTGGGGAAGCTTGATGATGGCATAGTGGTCAAGCTTGTTTCTCTTGGGGGTGCTCTTCTGAGGGCATTTGGGCTGCCTCCAGAGCTGCAGTGAGTTGCAGTGTCTTGGGACGACAGAAGGTGGGCGACCTTCGTATCTTCTTTTTGTGGCTGTGGATGCCTTTCAGTACGGCCTTCTTGGCCTTCAAAGCTTTTGCTTTGGCTTCAGCTTTGGGAGGGGCAGGGGCTTCCTTCTTTGCCTTTGGCACCATCTTGGTAAAAAGCTGGTTTTAGCTTCTTCAATTAGGCAAAGACACAAAGGAGATAGCAAAACACCAAAATGAAAGAAGCAGTTTTTTGTTTTAATATATTTGGTACAGAATCTCACTACATAGCTTGGACTCGTAGTGATCCTCCTGTTTTTAGCTTCCCCAGGCGTGCACTCCATGCCCAGATTCAGTAGCCAGCTCAGTGCACTCAAGGGCAGGGCTGGCATATAGTGATGGGGTTCAAACCAAGGTCCCTGTGCTTGCCTAAGCAGGCACTTAGTTTACTGAGTTATCTTGCTGGCCCAGCAGGTTTTAATTCTGAAGAGAGCAGCATGTCTTACATGCTAGCAGTAATGAAGTAGTGGTCTGGGCCATGGTTGTTCAGGTAAAGAGAAAGAGAGGAGAGGAGAAAGGAGAGAAACAGAGACAGAGGGAGGGAGGGAGGGAGGGAGGGAGGGAGGAAGGGAGAGAGAGAGAGAGAGAGAGAGAGAGAGAGAGGCAGACAGAGATCTGAAAGCCAAAACATCCATTGAGATGAGGTCCCAAGTTGTACCCAGAAAACTTTCTCAAGGAGACCTCTGGCTCTTTCCATCAAGCAGGCAGGAGCTCTATGGAAATTAATGGAGCTCCGTGGGCAAGGCCAATATGCTGCATTGAGCTGTCCTCAGTGAGGGTGGGGTTCACAATGAAATGGGGGCATCAAGCAGATTTCTAAAATAATCTCATTGAGGTACTGGGTGAGATAGGAGAATTGGAAATGGTATCAAAGGTGACAAAACCTTATTTCTGCCATAACATTCAAGTTATATTTAATTCAAATGCTCAGAGTACACTGAATTATCCAAATTTACTGCATTATTTTCTATAAAGACTTCAGGAGCTGTCATTCCTACCACCTGTGCAGTTTTAAATTCTCCATATCCTTGCAAATACTTGTTTGCAAGATTTCTGTTTCTTTTTCTTTCTTTTACATAGGTGTTAGTAATCTTGATGTGTAAAAGATGATATCTTTCTGTGGTTCTGTTTTGCGTTTCTGAATGGTTTTTGATGTTAAGTATACTGTCATGTTCTTGCTGGCCATAAGGTGTCCCTTATTCCAGGCTGGCCTTGAACACACTGTATAGCTGAGGCTGGCCTTGAACTCAAGGTCATCGTCCTCCAGTGCTGGGATTAGAGGTGTGCCCCCACCATAGCTAGCACCACTTTTTTTTTTTTTTTTTTTTTTTGTGGAACTGGGGATTGAACTCAGGCCCTTGCACTTGGCCAGGGAAGCACTTATTCCACTGAACCATCTCACCTGCCCTTAGCCTTTTTTTTTTAATACAGAATTTTTTCCCATTGTCTCAGACATACACATTCTAACTTCTTTTACATTTTTCATATTTCTGTGTCAGACTGTTGCTCAGTTGAATTGCTGGTAACTGTACATTTATTTTTCATGGTTCTAACAGGTACAACAGGTACAGAGTTCAGACACAGCTGCCCCTGGCATTCTGTTCAGACCCACAAAGCTGCAGTCTTGGTGTGAGCTGAAGCAAGTCTCAGCTATGGAATGTGCTGACTCTGCACTCACTCATGCCTCTTCTGCACCTCAAGACACCAACCTTCCTGCTGCTAGATGGTGTGGACCACTCAGCTCCTCAGTCACCTATACTTGCACAGGACAGACCCGATGTCACACAGCATGGCGGTTTGCTCATTTAATGCTAAGAGAATCTTTTGCATTTTTCTTCTAAAATGGACAATTTTATTGCAGAAGAAGCCATGCCAGTCATATTCTTGTCAATAAGGTAATGAAAGTGGAAGTCACTGTAAGGTTTCTTCCTCTCGCATAAAAGAGAAGCTAGAGAAAGTAAAGAAATCTTTTATTGCTAGGTGGTGCAGGAAGGCTGTGGAAGACATTGGGGGCCTCTCTGGCAAGAAGCAGGCCAGCTGGGTTGGGGGTAGAGTCTGTATGGGCAGTACAGTGTCGTGACAAGCACTGATTGGGAAGGCCTCATATACAGGAAGAAGGAAGAAGTCTTATTTTGGAAGCAAGGAAAGAATGAAGTAAGCCATGTACTATTGTTCTTGGCCCCCACCATGTTGAATCACTGCTGTGTTGGATCGCTGCCATGATGACTAGGTAGATTTTTTACACAGGCAGAAACCCATCATTTCCGTCTTTTCGTTGTTAAAAGGTGGAAGGGCTGTCTCTACTTCTTACTGACAGTGGGTCATGGTGCGGGCTGGTGTGGAAAATCTCAAAGTTTTTTTTTTTATTTTTATGTATTTAGTACAGGGTCTACAGGGTCTCACTATATAGATCCAACTTGTAGTGATTCTCCTGTTTTCAGCCTCCCAAGTGCTGGAATTACAGGTGTGCACCATCACGCACAGTCTCAATCACTGGCTCAGCTCGCCCTGGGGGTGGGACTGGCACAGCAGGCCCGGGGAACAAATATCCATTGCTGCGCCTGCCTAAGCAGGAACTTTAGTCCTCTGAGCTATCTGGCTGGTCCTCAAAAAATTATAAAAGGTAAGGTGCTAGGAGGAGTGATATTATCATTGTTATGAGGCCTACGAGGAAGAGAAGAAAAGGGAGCCCATGACTCAAAGGTGTGATCCCACCATGACAGGATGAAAAGGTATACCCATGGCCTAATAGTTGGTATTTTGTGTCAAGGTACCTGGGAAGGCTTTTGCCTTTTTCATGATGATTTCAGATTCATTTATAAAGAAACAGCATTCCTCACCCAATATAGCATGGGTGCCACCTGTTGAGTAACTTGAGCGATAAATGCTGGATCATTGTCTGACTGAATGGTCCAGGGCATTCCAAATCTGGGACTAATGTCCTGTGTGAAGATTTTAGAGACTATGTCCAGCACCACTTTTTAAAAACAATTTTAAAAAAGAAACAACAATTTTTTTTAGACAGGATCTCTCTGTATAGTTCAGGTTAGCCTTAAATTCACTATGTAGTTGAGGCTGGTCCCAAACTCAGTGCACACCTTCTGCCTTGGCCTTCCGAATGCTGGGATTATAGGCATGTGCCCCTTTGCCCAGCTCCATCTTTTAATTATAGTGTTTCTTATTAATTTTTTAAAGCCTTTTAATATTTTTGATAGCTTTTGTCATATATATAATTATCAAACATTTTCTCTACTCTCCAGTTGATCTTTTTTTTTTTTTTTTTTTTTTGGCAGAACTGGGGATTGAACTCAGGCCCTAGTGCTTGCCAGGGAAGTGCTTATTCCACTGAGCCATCTCCCTGGCCCCATTGCCTTTTTTTTATTTTTTATTTTTTTTTATTGATAAACAGCAATGAGACAGTTTCAAATCAGATCGGTAGTACAGTTTCAATAACTACCACACTGCATATATTCTTCTTAGTGGTTAATTACTGTACAAGATGCAGACTTGAGATCCTATTTACAAACACCATTAGAACAAA
>NW_004524948.1:241633-249221 GCF_000260255.1 Octodon degus | reverse complement strand
TAAAGCAGGACCTATGCAACAAGAGTTGTAGCTTTTGGGTCTGAGAAGGTCAGTGAAATCCCCTCAGGGTTTATGCTGAGATCCTGTACCTCAGATTGTAGAACCTTTGTCAGTGTCAGCCATGTGGATGATTCACCCCATTGCCTTTTTGTGCCTGCTTTCTGGTGTTTTCTTTCTTTCTTTCTTTTTTTTTTTTTTGGCTGGCTCACCCTCATGCTGAGGGCTGGGCTGGTGTGACATGTGATGCTGGGATCGAACCCCAGTCCCCTGCGCCTGTCTAAGCTTGCTTAAGCAGGTGCTTTAGACCGCTGAGCTATCTCGCCAGCAGATCTTTCCTCCCCCCCCATTATTTTATTGATAAACAAATAGCAATGAGACAGTTTCAAATCAAATTGGTAGGACAGTTTCAATAATTAACACATTGCATGCATTCTTCCTAGTGGTTAATTGCTGTACAAGTTGTAGACATGATATCCTATTTACAAACACCATTAGAACAAATCACTCTATTCATTAAGAGAATGTAACTATATATCTTTCCTAACCACTTTGAATACACAGATACAAAATGGACATTCATCTGTATACCCTTTTTTTGTTAAGTTCCGTTATTTGAATATTATAGGTGTGCAGCAGATCTTTTTTTAAAAAATATATTTGGTACAGGAGCTCACTATGTAGCCTGGACTCATGGTGATCCTCCTATGAGGATTCAGCCTCCCCAGCACTGGGATTAGAGGTGTGCACCACCACACCTGGTCTCGGTGGCTGGCTCAGCACACCCAGGAGTGGGGCCAGTGCAGCATGCGGTGCCAGGGATCGAACCCAGTCCCTGCAGTTGCCTAAGTAGGTGCTTAGTCTGCTCAGCTATCCTGCTGGCCTTTCTAGTTGGCCTTTCACTGTTAGTTGGGTCCTTTGACGCACAGAATTTATAAGTTTTTATTTACTCTTTTTTTTTTTTTGTCGTCTGTGTTGCTATAACATAGTCAAGAAGTTATTGCCACTTTAATGTCATGATTTCCTTAGTATTGTTTTGTCAGTTTATACATGTAACTGTTGTATTTGGATATTTGATTCATTTTGAGGTCATTTTTGCACATGTTGTAAGGTCATGCTCTTCTTATGTATATGAATATCTAGTTTTGTTTATACTAACTTATGGAAGGATTTTTGCCCCTTATATGGTCTTGGCATTCTTGTCAAAAGTCATTTGACCATAGATGTGGTTTGTTTCTGGGCTCTATTTTTTTTTTTTTTTTTCAGAACCGGGGATTGAACTCAGGC
This sequence comes from Octodon degus, assembly GCF_000260255.1. Taxonomy (NCBI): domain Eukaryota; kingdom Metazoa; phylum Chordata; class Mammalia; order Rodentia; family Octodontidae; genus Octodon; species Octodon degus. The sequence goes on along the minus strand of NW_004524948.1, from coordinate 247,937 downwards.
CCTTGAGCATGGCGGGCAAGTGCTTATTCTACTGAGCCATCTCCCCCACCCCTCTGGGCTCTATTTTATTCCATTAGCTGATATGTGTGTTTTTGTGCTTGGCCATTTTTTTTTTTTAATATAAACAGTTTATTTACTTTAAACAGCAACACAAACAAAACGCCATATAAACACAAAGGAAGTGATGCATAATCGAGACACTAGCTGACTTTGGATCTGAGGCTTATAAGCAACACAGCTCAGGTTCTGAGGAGACCAGATGAGGGGTGGGAGGGGCAAGTGATTTTCTTCTCGTTCGCCAGCTAGAGGCCATGGACAGCTCTGAGCAGTGGGAAGCATGCCTGCCTATGAGAGCATAGGACTAGCTCCTAGGGGACTTACTCAAGTATAAAAGTTTGTAATTTTACAGCAGCTGAAATACTGACATCAATATTAAAAGCAAGTTTTACATAACAATCAAAAATACAAACGACTGAAGGAAGAGACCCTGTATGAAAACGGGGTGATTCAGTGGATGAAAACTGTATGCCAGCAGTGGAATGAAGATGACGTCCGCCAGCTCTCCCAGGTGACTAGTGACTGTAGGAGTGATTCTAGATTTGCAAAAGATGTAAACGAGTTCTTGCCAAACCAATCCCTTTCTGCAGAGCCATAAGGCTGCTGTTTACGAGGGTGCAAACTTCTTGGCTTGTGCTCGAACCCTTTTCTCATATTCCACTCTGTTTTGGAATGTAGGCCTCTTCTTGAGCTTGGTCTTGGCTCTTTGGTCCATTTAGAAGTTTCTGTATTCCTAATAAGATCTGTTTGATCGTGATGGCTGGCCTCCAGTCTTTATCCTCCTCCAGGATGGACAGGGACATTGTGCCCAAGGGGTGTAATTTCGAGAGGAAGAGTGGTGGCTCAAATTTACGTTTGGTGGTGAGACTTGAACAGCCTCCTTCCCAGGGAGTCCCCTTCCCTGGGATTGCGCCCTCCCAGTTCATCAGGTTCATTGTACTGTTGGGATTCTTGGTAGGGACAGCCCCAAAGCCAAATGGTTGGTCTTTTCTCCAAGCTTTTCTCTCCTGAGCAAGTCTGCTGAGGGCGATCCCTGACATATTCAAAGTCCCTGGCGGCTGTGGCCCTGACGCTTTGCAACGGCAGAGGCAGCAGCAGCAGCACTCCCTTTGTCCTTGGCCATGTTTTATACTAGAATATTATGATTTTTTATATACTAGATTTCTTTTTCATTTTTAGGGAAGGGTCTATAGAGTGTTCAGGGTCTCACTACTAGATCGGACTCATAGTGATCCACCAAGAGCTGGGATCACAGGTGGATGCCACCACACCCAGTCTCAGTTGCTGTCTCAGCGTGCCCCGGGATGGGGCTGGCACAGCAGGCACAGGGATTGAACCCCCAACCCCTGTGCCTGCTTGCAGGTGCTTTAATCTGCTGAACTATTTGACTGGCCCTCCTAGAATATTTTTAATTCCTAAAGGCCATGATTTATCTTGCACAGTGCTGCATTAAGTATTTTTATTGGGGGCTTTTGGTGTCCAGTTGTATAAAGTATATTGTGTAACTCTCGAAATACCACTTTGGCTTTTCATTTATCATGGTATAGCACAGGTTTCATACTAGACAGGGTACTCTGATTGCTACCAGATTATGGGCTAGCAGGTTAATCATATCCCCTAGTTATTGTAGACTGGTCAGGCCCACAGTCTCCCAGTGAGTGAATGGCAAAAGCTTAAATAAATAAGTCAGGTGATATCATTTTAGGGATCTGGGAGGTTCAAAACCCTCTAACAGTTTGAGATTCTCTGAGGGCAAAGACAAAGAACCTCTCTGGGGACTCCAAACTAATTTGGTTTTCGAACAAAGGAGAATACTGAAAAAAAGAAAAAGCCCACAAAATTCTGTGAGGACCAGTTTGCTTTCCAAATACCACCAGGGTCCATTTTTCATTCCCTTTTGTCCTAAGGCCCATTTATCTTCCTGTGAAGTATAGATTGCTTTTAATGGTTCCTCATGAACTGAAAATAAGGCTAGAGTCTTAAGGGGCATCTTTCACAGAAGCATAGAAGAAAGTCTTGAAGGCTTTTTGTCTCCATATGGGAACCCATGAACTCCTTAGGGAGTGGGGTGTTGAACCACCTGATGGCTCTACCTAGGCATCAAAATGTCATGAGTTCAGGGCAGAGTCCCTCCAAAGTGACACTTCTTTAGGAATGATGGGCTACTTGGTGGATGTATTTGAGCAGAGTGGAACCACTTACCCCTTCCATTTTGATAGGGTGAAAGAGACTCCATTTTTCTTGTTTCTTCCATTTTATAGAAAGACACTTAAGTTCACTTAAACTATAGATGAACTCCTCCACTCCCTCTCTTGTACTCAAATCATAAATCCACTAAAGAAAGAACTATAAAGTGGAAACAAATAGAACAAATTGGGAAGTAGTTCAAATATTAAACCAGAATGTCCATCCAAGGTCTGACTGGCATATGACTGGCCTGCCCTGGGAAATGTAAATGTTATAACAGTTGTATACATTTTCTGTGAAATTCCAAAGTGAAGTAATTTGATTAGAATGTAAATCTCAAATGTGTAAAAGATGTGTCCAGGGTTCACTTGTCATCGGCATTTCCTCAGACTTTTGGCAGGCTGTGTTGAATACCAGCTCAATAAAGCCTTTTTTAAAATTATTTTTTTAAATTGAGAAATAAATATGAATGAGACAGTTTCACAGCTGATTAATAGGACAGTTTCGATAATCAGTACATTGTACATTGTTATCTTCTTAGTGGTTATCCATAGTACAAGAAGCAGACAGGATACTCTGTCCAAACACTATTAGTACACCCCTTCTCATTGAATTAAGCGAAAGTAGCTATAAATTTATCCTGTTTTGTATATATAAATACAAAATGATCTTTCCTTTGTATCTTTTTTTTCTTTTGTTTTTGTCCTGGCAGAGGTGGATATTCTATTGGCATCTGTGGGAAGCCATTAACTGGTATACATTTTATAATAGTGCCAGCCATTTTCTTAAGTTTCTATTCCCCTGCTGAGTTTATGGTCCTTCCTACCTTGCCCATTCCCCGTGAATCACGTGCATTGCCCCAGGGGTTGCACCTTCCCCATTGTCTAGATACCTGCTGACCCCTAGAGCCGAGACTTCCTCATTCCTACATTTCCTATATATACACTGAACCTCCCCTGAATAAACGGGACTTGATCAGAATCCTGTCTTGTTCCCATTCTTTGTGTCTCCTGTCCCTTCTCATCCCCACTCCCCCTCTAGGGTCCTCGTTGACTAACCCGCGGGTCAGGACAGGCATCTAAATACTACAGGTGTTTGAATTCAACTAAACAATCTAACACTATCTAGCAGTCTATAATATTAGTGGGTTATCCTCAGAAGTTATTGACTTGAGCCTTTTACAGCTCATCGTATTAATATGGCTTTACTTTATATACCTTGTTTTTATACTTTTCTGCTGGATGGTTAAAACCAAGATAAAGCAAGACTTCTATAACAAGAAATGTAACTTTTGTATCTGATAAGGTCAGCCAAGTACTCTCAGGATTTATCCTGTAGCCCTATACCGCACTTTCTACATTCTTTGTTCAATAAAGCCTTGTTTGTTCCCTTTGTTTGGTCTCTTGTGGGCATTTTCTTGCTAGGATTGAACCTTTTGCCATAACATTTGGGGGCTTATCTGGGATTAAAACAAGACTGGGGGCCAGGGAGATGGCTCAGTGGAATAAGCGCTTCCCTGGCAAGTGCAAGGGCCTGAGTTCAATCCTCGGTTCCTCAAAAAAAAAAAAAAAAAAAAAAAGTTGGCTCCAGGGGTAAGACCCTCATTTCAGGAGGCCCTGAGCCTCCTGGTTTGGTCAGCCATTCTTTGGGTAACGGGACCTTAGCAAATTTCAACCGGCCATCTTGGGGTGACTGAGGGACAGGACCCTGTGGCTGCAAAATGGGCCAAACAAGCTCCATTCTCTGACCTAAGTAAGATCTAAAATCGGATTCTTGGGGCCAGGGAGATGGCTCAGTGGAATAAGTGCTTCCCTGGCAAGCGCAAGGACCTGAGTTCAATCCCCGGTTTTGCAAAAAAAATAAAATCGGATTCTTTTATTTGTGGGCTCATCCAGGGACTTCATTTTTCCTTCTAGACTGATATTTTGGTGGGCCCAGGCTCCCGGATGTGGCAGCCATTTGGTCTCTGCAGAGCTGAGAATTTGCTTTCAGTTGTGCTTTTCTTTTCACCCTGAATTTGAAATTGTCTTGGATTTGGTCTGTTCTGGTTCGTAAAATGTTTGAAATTAGGGGTTGGCAGTGATTATTAGCCCCTGGGGATAGTTTGTCTTTGTCCATCTGTCAGTTTCACGTTTTCCTGCTTCTGCTCTACCTACCTCTGTATGTCATCTTTCTGGAGACAGATTCAAACCTGGCCCAACTGGTCTAAATCACAACTACAGCTGTTGTTTCGAACTTTGTTAGCCTTGCTTTCTTGCTTGTGGTGTGGGTTGAGTGAGCAAATGCTCTAGCTAACTGCTGTGTGTGTAGCTGGCCACAAGCCCACCACGCTGGAGTGTGCGATCAATTTGACAATGGGGCCCGGGAGATGGCTCAGTAGGATAAGCACTTGACTGGCAAACGCAAGGATCTGAGTTCAATCCCTGGTTCCACCAAAAAAAGAAAAAAAAAAAAAAAAAAAAAAAAGAACTTTGACAAATTTAAGGGGAACTATAGGGTAAAGATGAAAGGAAAACTGCATATTTTGTGAACAAGAGTGGCCCTGTTGTAGGCAGCTGAATTAGACAGAAATATAGGCAGTCAGACAGGGCAAGGTCTTCAAGGAGACAGTATGGGAGACAAGGTGACTTTGCAACTTGGAAGAGACAAATGCTCCCCGCTGTGGGCCAGACCTCAAGACAAAAGGGGAAACAAATACAGCTACATATTACCCTAGGGATGGGCATCAGGGATTGATAGCCTAAATAGGTATCCATCACCTTGAAAGAGCCCAAATGAGTCATTAGCCCAAATCCCAAGAGGAAGAGACCCTGTCCCGTATTCATGCCCACTTGCTATATGACTTGCTTCCCCATTTGGTCCTGAATTTAATGTTTTACCTGAGCAGTGGTACTTGTAGTCTCATTGGTTGACCATAGTTTTGTCCTACCTCATGCCTACCTAAATGAGTTCCCAGCTCTTCTGCACCATCTCAGACCTGCCTTGCTGCATGGTTTTCTTCTATAAAAGTCCCTGGAAGAGATAGCTTCCTGGGGACAACCTGCTCGGACCCCTTTCTGTCCCTCTCTTGGTCAGGAACTTTCTTTCCCCCCAATAAATATATTTTGTTCATAACCTCTGTTTGTTCCTAAAATTCATTCTTTGGTTTTAGAGAACAGGAACTCGTCCCAGGTAACTTTTAGATCACTAGTTTCATTTTTCCCCTATATCTTTTTTTTTTTTTTTTTTTTTTTTTTTGGTATTTTTTAGGGAAGGGTCTACAGGGTGTTCAGGGTCTTACTACTAGATCATACTTGTAGTGATCTGCCTGTTTACAGCCTCCCAAGAGCTGGGATTACAGGTGTGGGGGCACCACCACACCCAGTCTCAATTGCCTTCTCAGCATGCCCTGAGGGTGGGGCTGGCCCTGCAGGCCTGGGGATTGAATCCCTGACCACTGCACCTGTTTGTAGGTGCTTTAATCTGTTCAGTTATTTGGCCAGCCCCTAAGGTAGCAATTTAATAGAACAATATTGAGACTGGGTGTGGTGGTGCGCACCTCTAATCCTGGCGCTTGGGAAGCTAAAAACAGGAGGATCCCTACAAGTCCAATCTGTATGGTGACACCCTGTACATCCTGTACTAAATATATACTATATACATTTGCTTTCAGACTAATCTACAAAGAATAGATTAAAGTTCTACATATATATATATATTTTTTTTTTAAAACAGGATATTAAGACAATAGTTATAATTGACTCTATTATGCTAAGACAGTTACACTGTTAAAAGCAAGGTAGAACACCTGGGCATGGAGGTACACACCTATAATCCCAGAACTCATGAGGCTGAGACAGGAGGGTCACCATGAGTTTGAGGCTGGCCTGGGCTACACAGTGAATGCATGGGCAGCCAGAATTACAATGTAACGAGACCCTCCCTCAATAAATAAATAGATAAATTAGTTATTTAAAAATAAGGCAGGGGGCCTGGCCCTAGCTCAGGCCTTTAAGTGGCTGCTTCCACAAAGCTGTCAGCCTCAGGTTGCTGGAGTTCGATCCTCACAACTCTCCCGCTG
>NW_004524948.1:239594-241318 GCF_000260255.1 Octodon degus | reverse complement strand
GTGGTGCTGGGGGATTGAACCGTGGTCCCTGTGCTTTGCTAAGCTTGTTCTAAGTAGGTGCTTTAGACCACTGAGTCATCTCACCAGCCCCAAGATACCTGAGTAAACAAGAACTCACTAAGACTTTTTTTTTCCCCTGTATTTAGGACAGGGTCTATAGGGTCTCACTATGTAGACTGAACTCATAGTGATTCTCCTGTTTTCAGCCTCCCTAGTGCTGGGATTGCAGATGCCACCATGCCCAGTCTCAGTAGCCATCTCAGCACACCCTGTGGACTGGTCTGGCACAGCTGGCCTGAGGATCGAACCCTGGCCACTGGGCTCTGCCTAAGCAGGCACTTTAGTCCGCTGAGCTATCCAGCTGATCCATAATTTTTTAAACATTTAAAACATAAGAAAAGGCAATAAGAATTTTTTTTTTTTTTTTTTTCAGAACCAGGGATTGAACTCAGGCCCTTATGCTTGCCAGGGAAGTGCTTATTCCACTGAGCCATCTCCCTGGCCCTGTTTTGCATGTTTGAGACAGGGTCTCACTATATACTTCAGCCAGGCCTTGAACTCACTTCGTAGCCCAGGCTGCCCTCGAACTTACAGTGACCCTCCTGCCTCAGCCTCCTGAATACTGGGATTACAGGCTTGCACCATTAAGCCTGCCAAGGTTATTGTTGTGCACAATGGTTGAAGCCATTACCAGCAGGCATGGCAGGAAACCACAGAAGAACAAAGACAAGATACTATGTCCCAACCTCCCAGTTCCAGGAAGTTTGCTGTAGCATTTACACCTATTCCTTTTTTTATATAATTTTATTGAGAAACAAATAGCAATGAGACAGTGTCAAATCAAATTGATAGGACAGTTTCAATAATTAACACATTGCATACATTCTTCCTAGTGGTTAATTGCTGTACAAGATGCGGACTTGATATCCTATTTACAAACACCATGAGAACAAATCCCTCTTCATTAAGAGAATGTAACTATATATCTATCCTAACCACTTTGAATACACAGATACAAAATGGACATTCATCTGTATCCCCTCTTTTTTAAGTTCCATCATTTAAATATTATAGGTATGTAAACTCAGCAAAATATTCTAAAAGAGTTCAGTAGTCCATAATATTATTGCGTCTTCCGCTTCACTGGCAATGTCAGAAATTGTTGACCTGAGTCCCCTATAGCTCAACATAACAGCATGACTTTACTGCTTATACTTTGTTTTTATACTTTTCTGCTGGATGGTTAAGACCAAGGTAAAACAGGACCTATGCAACAAGAGTTGTAGCTTTTGGGTGTGATAAGGTCAGTCAAATCCCCTCAGGATTTATCCTGAGATCCTCTACCTCAGATTGTAGAACATTTGTCAGTGCAGCCATGTGGATGAGTCTCAGCCATTGCTTTGCCAATGTGCTGTCTGAAAGCCTGAGAGAATGTTTTCTCTCCATGGGACTCTCCTTAGGCACACTCTATGTCATCGATCACTTTCCTCTTTGGCCCCATAATCTCCTTGATCAGAAAATTTCGGACATTACCGAGTTACATGACGTTACAGTACAAGTTCTCATATGTCCTGAGTCTTAAGTGACCTTGGAAGGCTAGGGCCAAAATGTTGGCTTTCCTTGCGGCCCTCCTTTTTCTCTAATTTTGGTCTGCAAACTTAAGTTGTTAACCTTCCAGAAGACAAGCTTATTTTTATTACCATACAACCTAGGCTGCTAAGCTT
>NW_004524948.1:220445-238679 GCF_000260255.1 Octodon degus | reverse complement strand
ATCTTTTTCAACCATTCCTCAGGTGATGGGCATCTTGGTTGTTTCCAAGATTTGGCTATCACAAATTGTGCTGCTATAAACAGAGGTACACATATATCCCTATGATATGATGTTTTCAGATCCTCTGGGAAAATTCCCAGTAGACTAATAGCTGGATTAAATGGGATTTCCAGTCCAGCTTTTCTAAGGAGTCTCCACACTGATTTCCATAATGGTTGCACTAGTCTGCATTCCCACCAGCAGTGGAGAAGCATTCCTTTTTCCCCACAGTGTCTCCAACATTTGTTGTTGGGTGATTTCTTTATGATAGACATTCTTTCTTTTTTTTTTTTTTTTTCGTGGAACCGGGGATTGAACTCAGGCCCTCCCGCTTGCCAGGGAAGCACTTATCCTACTGAGCCATCTCCCTGGCCCCAATAGCCATTCTTTCCGGGGTGAGATGATATCTCAATGTTGTTTTGATTTGCATTTCGCAGATGGTTATACACCCATTCCTTTTAAAGCCTTTGTTCTCCCTCATCTCCCTGTTGACTCCTTGGCAGACCCAGCCCACTCATAGCCCAGTGTAATGAAAGCCTAGTTGCTCACACAATGCTTGGGCAGTCTCTAACACAGTTGGAGATTTCACTAATACAGGTTGCGCTAGTTTTAAAGTCATGTTATTTTTCAAATTTGTGCCACAAACTGTAATCACCACTTTTTATAAGTATAAACTCTATATCTAGAAAACATGTAATGTACTTGAGGTGGGAAAATCCCTATGAAATTTTCAAGGCTTCTCTGTAAAAACATAGTGATATTTAAAACCCACACTTAACTACTTGATTTAAGCAAAGGTGGACAGCAAAATAATAGTTTATCCATTTCAGGGAAGCAAACAAGCCTTTTTCAGCAACACTGAAAACTTCTAGCATATACAGACTAGATTTTTTTGAAACAACTGTCACTAGAATATTGAGTTACAATTATACAACTTACTCACTTTGTCATATCTTAAAATGAACAAATTCAATACTCAAAATGTATTATTAGAATAATTTTATGTATTTAGTACAGGGTCTACAGGGTCTCACTACACAGATCCGACTTGTAGTGATCCTCCTGTTTTCAGCCTCCCAAGCGCTGAGATTACAGGCATGTGCCACCATGCCCGATCTCAGTCACTGTCTCAGCACACCATGGAGGCAGGACTGGCTGGGTGTGTGGTGCCGGGGATCAAACTCTGGCTGCTGTGTCTGCCTAATCAGGCACTTTCATCTGTTGGACTATCTGGCCGGCCCCAGGTATAATACTTTTGTCCTTGCTTTAAATATGGTCTCAAATTCACAATGATCCTCCTGCCTCAGACTCCAAGTGCTGGGATTATAGCTGTGTGCCACCATGCCTGACTGGCTTTTCTTACTTTTAATAAAACCTTGCTATCATTTATGCTTGTCTTGGCCAACTCTTCATTCAGGACAGAAAGAACATAGAAACCACCTCAAAAAGGACATCCCAGTGATACAGGGAGAAAAACTGATCTCGGGTGGATGACCTCCAAATGATACAGGGAAAAAATGAAACTCCTGACCTGAAAAGTACCTGGGGCAAGTTTGTGTTCTCTAAAACCAAAGAATGAATTTTAGGAACAAACGGAGGTTATGAGCAGAATATATTTATTGGGGGAAAGAGAGGGACAGGAGGGGGGTCCCGAGTGGGTGGTCCCCAGGAAGCTATCTCTTCCAGGGACTTTTATAGAGGAAAACCATGCAGTGAGGCGGGTCTAAGGTGGTGGAGAAGACATGGGAACATGCTTAAGTGGGCATGAGGTAGGACAAAACTATGGCCAACCAATGAAATTTTTTTAAAAAAATTATTTATTTTTCTGTGTGTGTGTGTGTGTGTGTGTGTGTGGCCAGCTCAGCCCACCAGGGGGCGGGCTGGCTGGTATGTGGTGCTGGGGGATTGAACCGCGGTCCCTGTGCTTTGCTAAGCTTGTTCTAAGTAGGTGCTTTAGACCACTGAGCCATCTCACCAGTCCAACCAAAGAGGTTAAAAGCACCACTGCTTAAGTAAAATTGATTAAATCCAGGGCCAGGGAGATGGCTCAGTGGAATAAGCGCTTCCCTGGCAAGCGTAAGGGTCTGAGTTCAATCCTCGGTTCTGCCAAAAAAGAAAAGAAAAGAAAATTGATTAAGTCCAGTATCAAATGAAGAAGCAAGTCACGTAGCAGATGGGCATGAATACAGGGCAGGGTCTCTTCCTGTTGGGGGTTGGGTTCTTGACTCATTTGGGCTCTTTCAAGGTGATTGGTGCCTATTTAGAATATTAATCCCTGATGCCCATCCCTAGGGTAATATGTAGCTGTATTTGTTTCCTCTTTTGTCTTGAGGTCTGGCCCATAGGGGAGTTTCTGTCTCTTCCAAGTTGCAAAGTCACCTTGTCTTCCATATTGTCTCCTTGAGGGCCAGGCCCTGTGTGACTGCCTATAATATTTCTATCTAATTCAGCTACCTACAACACCAGCACCTCCAAACTCAGGAAGATGTTTGCCCTAGGTAGCCAGCAGGGTAAACTCTTTTGCCCCTTTGTTTCATTTTTTCCCCCTCTCTCTAATAGGCTGGGCACCTAAGCTGACATCTCATGGTGCCAGGAACTGCTTCCTGTGTTTTCGAGCACATGGAGTGGTGGAATGAATGCAAGGCCTGAGTTTTCCTTTCAGCTATGAGAGACCTGCATAAACACTTCAAGTTTGTCTTTCCCTTTCTTTCTTTTTCCAACTTGTGGTCACTCTTTGGGTACAAGTTAAATAGGGAGAGAGCTTGTGATTATGTCCTGTTGTCCTCACATTTCTGTTGTTGATACTTTGCTCAGCTTTTTTACTCTTTTGTGAAAACTAACTATTGCTAATTTGCTAGCCTGCTTGAGTCACCAGCTACCCCAGCTTACTTCTTTTTGTGCTTTGAGTGTCATTTATGCTATGCCCCTAGATAGCTGCTTCTTTTGTGTAACCATGGTACACAACTTGGCTCATCATGTCTGGCCACCATCTTGTCCTATAACCTTGCTAGACACCATTTGGGATCATTCACAGCCATATTTGATTTTAGATCCTTTTCCCGTTTCCTCTAGTGAGATGCGGGTAATTTAGAGACATATGCCAGATGGTCTGAACAGAACAAAAGGTCAGCCAGTAAAGCTTCACTTAGTTGACTGTGAGTCTATCTCTATAGCCTTGAACAAAGCGCTGAAGTTTTTACTACTGGGGCAAATGCAAGAGGTGTCTCTCAAGTGCTTCCACACTGCATACATAAAGCCATCAAGAGGCTCCCTCAACTAACGCAGCTAAAGGAATCCAACTGGGGAAAGCTTCCCCCCAACTATAAATCTCCAGGTGGACCTGAGTTGCCCGGCCCACAACCTGCTTGCCTGCTGGAGCACTACTGTCTTGCAAGGAACGCAGCTCAGCACCTGAGGCTGTTACTGGCAAACAAAAGAAAGGAGCCTGAGTTCAATCCCCTGTTCCGCAAAAAGAAAAAAAAGAGAAAGGAAATAAGATAGGGAAAGTTTCATACTGAGGATATCTAGAGGTACCCAAACATTTACAACAGACACTTTATTTTTTTTTTTATTTTTTTAAATTTATTTATTTATTTATTTATTTGTGTGTGTGTGTGTGTGTGTGTGTGTGGCCAGCTCAGCCCACCGGGGGCAGGGCTGGCTGGCATGTGCTGCTGGGGGATTGAACCGTGGTCCCTGTGCATTGCTAAGCTTGTTCTAAGTAGGTGCTTTAGACCCCTGAGCCATCTCACCAGCCCCAACAACAGACACTTTAAAGAACCTTGCACACTGCAAGATCACCAGAAACCTTGAACTGAAGACATTCATTGTCATCTTTCACCTAATGGCCTTGCCTTTTCTCTATATCGCTACAAAGGGACACACTTCTCTTTATTCGTGGCAGAAGGTCTTATTGCACTCTCTGCCTGAAGCCAGGCACAATAAATGTCAGACCATGTTGTCCTTACACAAGCCTGGTGCTCTCTGCTGTGTACATATGTTACACTAATCTTGGGGAAGGGGGCCAGGGAGATAGCTCAGTGGCATAAGTGCCTGCCTGCCAAGCACAAGGTCCTGAGTTTGAATGCCGGTACCACAAATAAAAAAGAGGAATTTAGGGGCTGGAGAGATGGCTCAGTGAAATAAGCACTTCCCTGGCAAGCGCAAGGGCCTGAGTTCAATCCCTGGTTCCACAAAAAAAAAAAAAAAAAAAAAAAAAAACAGGAATTTAATCTCATGGGAGTTTTAAAGCAGTAGGTAGAGCCATCAAGAGGCTCAACTCCTCTGCTTAAGGAGTTGATGGGCTCTAGTATGGAGACAAAACCCTCAGTAGGGCTTCCTTATATCCTTCTATGAAAGATGCCAGTGCTTTGGACAGAAGCATCAGTCTAGTAAACACATTGTAAGGGTTGAGTCGCCACGAAGGAAGGCCCCAAGAGTCGATCTCTCATGCAAATCACAAAGGGCAAGCTTTATTGTCTACGTGCACGCAGGGTGGTCTGAACACGCAGGAACAGAACGCGCCTTAAGCATGGTGGGTATAGTTTTTAAAGGCAGGAACCACAAAAGTGGGAGGGAGCAAGCGGTGTACAGAAGCAGATTGCATTGGTTAGTTTTAGGATGACCCTTAAAATAATTGGTGGGTTTGAATATATGACTTTTTAAGGAAACTAAGAAGGGGGTAGGTAAAGGGTAACTATGAGCTAATTTTGTGGTTCGGAGGGTATTCCGAGAATGGGTGGGTTTGACTGAACATTGTAACCTATTTCACAAGAATGTCCTAAGCCTGGAGGCAATGTTCTTTTAAGTTTGGCCTGAGGTTTTATGACTCCATCTGGTGTTTCTGGAGCATGGGTTACTCAAGTCCTATGGTCAGGAGCCGGTGGGTGGTCTCTTTTGACTGGAGTTTGAACTTTAAAAATAAAAATTCTTTGGGCTTTACATTCCCCCCTTTTCCTGTTGAGAATCTCTAATCTTAGAGATTGGAATCGTTAATATTTAAGGCCTCATATTGTTGCCGAATGATCATCAGTTTAACATTACCAATTTGAGTGCGAATGAAATCTATGACTCTATTGATTATACAAGGTCCAATAGTTATTGAAAGGAGTAGAAGTATTAGTGGTCCTGCCAAGGCAGTTACCAAAGTTGTTAACCATGGGGATCGATTGAACCAACTTTGACTGCAGTGGGGGTAAGTCAACAGTACCTGATAAGGTCCTTTCCAGTGGGGCTGTAGGGTTTCGACCTGGCGTCGGCGGACGAACACGTAGTCTCCTACGTGGAAGTTATGGGGCATTGGCTCGTCACTGGGTTGATAGGCAGTAGACAATTGGCTCCATAAGACACACTGGATCTGATCAAGCAAGAAGAGTCTATCAGCTAGAGGGGTCTGAGGCATTTTTAAGTCTTTAGGCCAGGGACTGAGGTCTCGTATTGGGGGTGGGGTACCATAGAGGATCTCAAACGGAGTAAGGTTAGGAGGCTTAGCCATTGGAGTGTTTCTAGCCCGGAATAGGGCATAAGGCAGGAGCATGGTCCAATCCTTAAAGCCAGTCTCTTGGACTAATTTTGTTAAGGTCTCTTTTATTGTTCTGTTCATTCTTTCTACCTGTCCTGAACTTTGGGGTCTATAAGCACAATGAAATTTTCAATTAATCCCCATTACCTTGGCTACTCCCTGACTTACCTGTGCCACAAATGCCGGCCCATTGTCTGACCCAATTACCTTTGGCATGCCAAATCGAGGAAAAATTTCTTCCATTAACTTTTTGACCACTGTTTGTGCCGTTTCCCGCTTGGTGGGAAAGGCCTCCGTCCATCCTGAAAAAGTATCTATAAAAACTAGTAAATATTTGAGTCCATATTTAGCGGGTTTTACTTCAGTGAAGTCTACTTCCCAATATTGTCCGGGCCTCTCTCCTCGTAGTCTTGTTCCTCTTACAGATTTAGAGGGGCGTGAGTTAATAAGCTGACAAGTTTTACAATCATCAACAATTTGTTTGGCCAGTTTATAGATTTTGGATAGCGGGAGCTCGCTGGTGTTCTGATGTTGGGCCAGGAGGCAAAGCTTTTTGATGCCTAAATGAGTTAACTTATGAACCTGTTGGAAGTAAGTTTGGAGCTCTGGTTCCTTCATTAGATGGGGCGGTGTAGGCAGTTCGGGCGACTCGGCCGTTTTCAGGGTTAAGACAGTAGGAGTATCTAGGGCTGCTTGCCTAGCAGCTTTATCGGCATGGTTGTTTCCCTTTACAATGGGGTTAGAGCCCTTCTGATGGCTGTTGCAATGTACTATAGCCAGCTTTTGTGGCAACATGATGGCTGACAAGAGCCTGAGTATCTCTTGTTTATTTTTAATTTCTTTTCCTGCTGAGGTAAGGAGCCCTCTTTGTTGATAGATAGCTCCATGAATGTATGCTGTGGCGAAAGCGTAGCGGCTGTCAGTATAGACAGTTGCTCTTTTTCCCTCAGCCAGTTCTAGAGCTTTAGTAAGGGCAATGAGTTCTGCCCACTGTGCTGAAGAGCCCTCTCTTAGTCCTGACGACCAGATAACCCGAGTCCCATCGGTCACCGCAGCTCCCGCGTGCCTCTTACTGTCCAGCAGGAAGCTGCTGCCATCTGTGTACCAAGTTACCTCAGCGTCTGGAAGCAGCAAGTCAGTGAGATCTTGGCGGATTCCAGTTTCTTCTGCCAGGATCTCCTGGCAGGTATGGAGAACAGGCTCTGATGTCTCTTCAGGCAGCAGGGTGGCTGGGTTGAAAGTAGTGGGTGGACCGAACGATATTCGGTCCTTATTCAACAGGAGGCTTTAGTAGTGAGAAATTCTGGCGTTGGAAAGCCGTCGATCTGGAGGTTGGCAAATAACACTCTCTAGAGCATGTGGAGCTAAGATAGTTAGCTTTAGTCCCAAAGTTAATTTGTCCGCATCTTTGGTCAACATAGCAGCAGCTGCGATGGCCTTTAAACAGTGTGGCCATCCGCTGGCTACAGAGTCTAGCCTCTTTGACAAATAAGCCACAGGTCGCTTCCAGGGGCTGAAGGTTTGAGTTAGGACTCCTCGTGCAATGCCTTGCCTTTCCTCTATGTAGAGGGTGAAAGGCTTGTCCACATCGGGGAGGGCCAAGGCAGGGGCTGACAGTAGGGCCCTTTTTATTTCGTCAAAGGCTCTTTGTTGATCTGGGCCCCAGATGAAAGTGATGTCCCCTTTCAAGAGAGGATAGAGAGGGGCGGCCAAAGAAGCGAAACCCGGTATCCAGAGGCGACAGAATCCTGCAGTTCCCAGGAATTCCCTTAACTGTCTCCGGCTTTTAGGTGGAGGGATTTGGGTGATAGTCTTTTTTCTTGCCTCTGTAAGCCATCGTTTTCCTTCTCTGAGAGTATATCCCAGGAAGGTAACCTCTTTTTGATAGATTTAGGCCTTTTTGGCCAAGGCTCGGTACCCCAATAGGGCAAGCTCTTGTAAAAGTTCCCGTGTCCCATACATACAGTTTGTTTTTGAGTCCGCAGCCAGCAGGAGGTCATCTACGTACTGGAGAAGTGTTACCTCTGGGTGTTGAGTCCGTAAGGAAGCCAGGTCCCTGTGGAGGGCCTCATCAAAGATGGTAGGGCTATTTTTGAACCCCTGTGGAAGACGAGTCCACGTTAACTGTCCTGTTGTTCCCATATCTGGGTCCGTCCATTCAAAAGCAAACAGGGGTTGGCTATCTTTGTGTAGAGGTAGACAAAAGAAGGCATCTTTTAAGTCTAACACTGTATACCAAGTTATTTCGGGGTTCAGAGTGCTGAGTAAATTGTAGGGATTAGGCACCGTGGGGTGTATGTCTTCTACTCTGTTATTTACTTCCCGCAGATCTTGTACTGGCCTATAATCCTCAGTGCCAGGCTTTTTGGCTGGCAGCAAAGGAGTATTCCAGGCCAACTGGCATGGTATTAATACTCCCAGGGTTAGAAATTTTTGGATATGTCCTTTTATTCCCAGGTGAGCTTCCTTACTTATGTGATATTGTTTAATGCAGACTGGGGTAGCCGATGCCTTTAAAGTTATGACTATAGGTGGTTGGGAGATAGCAAGTCCTAATCCGGCAGTTTCGGCCCATGAGTCAGGGAATTCTGTTAGCCAATTCTGAGGGATGGATGGGTCTTTAGGGTGCATATAGAGTTGGTATTCATCCTCAGTGGCCATGGTTAGCATAGCTGCTGTAGGCCGATGCACCAGTGGGTTAAGGAAAGTTACCTGGGGCCCCTGAGGCTCAAAGGTTATCCTGGCCCTTAATTTGGTTAATAAGTCCCTTCCCATTAAGGGAGCTGGGCATTCAGGTATGACCAGAAAAGAATGTTGTACTTTTCCTCTTCCTAAGTCCATAGTTCTCTTTGTAGTCCAGGCTCGGTATCTGCTGCCGTTTGCTCCCTGGACTAAGGTTCTTTGATTGGACAGGGGTCCAAGTGGTTTTTGGAGGGCAGAGAATACCGCGCCCATGTCTACTTCGAAGTCAATTGGAGTCCCCTCCACATCAAAGGTTACCCTGAGCTCAGGGAGGGGAACCGAGCCCCGTCCCCCCTAATCATCATTTTCTTCTAGGGCCAACATTGCTGGTTGGCGCCTTTGAGGTAGTTTGTTTGGATTCTTTGGGCAATTCTTGGCGAAATGTCCAAGTTCCTTACGATAGGCGCACTGGTTGGGTTTTAACAAAGGGCAGCGTGACTTTTTCTTATCTATGTTTCCCTGTGCTACAGTAGCCAAGATTTTAGCTAACTCTTTATTTCGTCTTTTGTCCCTTTCTTTTTCCCTCTCTAGATTCCTCTTTTCTTTTTCCTCTTCCCTTTCTTCTCTTTCTCTCGCCTTTCGTGCTTCCTTCTCTTCCTCTGTTTCTCTCTTATAAAACACTTTATCAGCTTCCTTCACTAAATCCCTTAAGGTAGAATTTTGTAACCCATCTAAGTGTTGGAGCTTCTTTCTGATATCTAGGGCCGATTGGGTTATAAAGGTCATAGCAACCGACCCTTGTAGTCCCTCAGCCTGAGGAATGTACCTGCGATAAGCTTCCATTATTCTTTCTAGGAAGGCTGAGGGTGATTCATTAGGCCCCTGATTAATCTCTCTTACCTTAGCCAAATTGGTTGGTCGGCGCACAGCCACCTTGAAACCCGCCATAAGAGTCTGGCGATAGATGGACAGATGCTCCCTACCTCCAGGAGTATTTGGGTCCCAGTCCGGATGGCGCAGGGGAAAGGCGTCATCAATGAGGTTTGGCATCTGAATAGGAACACCGCCCGGTCCCAGAACCAATTTTCTGGCTTCTGTGAGGATTCTTTCTCTCTCTTCCTGGGTAAATAGGGTCCCCAACAATTGATGACAATTATCCCAAGTGGGCTGATGAGAGTACATAAGTGACTCCAGCAGCGCCGTTAACCTAGATGGGTCCTCGGAAAAAGGGGGATTATTATTTTTCCAGTTATACAAATCTGAGGTGGAGAATGGCCAATACTGGAGTGTTGGCATTTCTCCTCCATGGCCGTTGTCAATCATCGGCCCATATGGCCGGAGTGGAAGAGTCTTGGCCACTTCTTGTGGACTCTTTGCTTGCTTGTTATGGGCTCCTCGAGTTCCCTGTGCTGGCCCGTGATCATCCTCCGATGAAGATTCAAGCTCGGGGGATGCAGGAGGAGGAGAAGTTGCAGGAGAGGTAGCAGGCGAAGATAGAGCCGCAGGAGAAGCAGCAGGTGGAGGCGGAATGGGCGCATATAGAGGTGGAGGTGTCTCTAGATCGAGATGGATTAAGTCAGTTTGAGATTCTGGAAGAACCGGGGGTGGCAGGGATGGATAGAGGCTGGAAGAGGAGGGCTGAATCTTAGCTGGTAAGAGAGGAGCAGTCTGAAATGAAGCAGGAGGAAGGAAAGGTTTTACCCACCCTGGTGGGTTTTCATAGAGATCTTGCCAGGTTAAAATATAGGGTTGTTGGTCGGGTGGCCGTGGTGACCTGGATGGAAAATTACAGTTTTTACCGCTTGTACCAGGGATGGATAAAAGGATCCCTCTGGGGGCCATCCCACCTGAAAGGACGGCCATTCTGAAGAGCACAGAGTTTGCCATTCTTTCTTCTTCACATTAAGGGAGAGATTGTGCGCTCTCTCTTTAATTTCTGACCAATGACCTAGAGTAAGAGTAAGAGGAGTAGACACTGGTTGTCCCATGTTATCAAAATAACCAACGTCCCACAGAACTCCAAAGGGACAGAGGAAGGCGAAAACAGTGAAATATGCTGCAAACAAATAACCAGCAACACGTGAAGGATGTCGGCGGGAGGGGGATCCCACTGAGGAGAGAATAGTCATTAACAAAGGAAATATTGCCAGTGTTGTAAGAGAAGGAAAAGGTAGTTATGGCGCCGGACGCACAAACAATAAACACAACAAATAT
The DNA here is from genome assembly GCF_000260255.1 of Octodon degus. Taxonomy (NCBI): domain Eukaryota; kingdom Metazoa; phylum Chordata; class Mammalia; order Rodentia; family Octodontidae; genus Octodon; species Octodon degus. The sequence goes on along the minus strand of NW_004524948.1, from coordinate 228,223 downwards.
GACGGACAAACACAGGCGGGTACCCAACAAAATCTATTGGTCATACAAGTCCCTCCTTCTTGGAGGGCACGTCCACGGTGGATCCAAGGATCCACCACACCAAGGCGTCCCTTGGCTGAATGACCTGCGAATACAGGCACGTCTGCCAATCGCGGGCAGCGAGTGCTTACGCTCCTCGCCGCTGGTCAGGACCAATAGACAAATGCCGGCCAAATGTGACTTGTGGCCCAGACCTAATCCCGGAACACCATCAGGAAGAGGGAACGATTCAAGGGCTCACACGCCTTGAACCATAGTGCCACGGGGATCGCAACACTTACACGTTTTGTTCCCAGTCACTACAAAACAGATTGAATGTTCACCAACCAGAACAAACAAGAGACTCAAAAACGAAACAAAATCCGGACATAAAATCAAACGGCCGTACTTACCCCGAGAGGTTTCTTCGGCCATTGGGGTCCTCTCACACGGGAGACGATCCCGGACGAGCCCCCAAATGTAAGGGTCGAGTCGCCGCAAAGGAAGGCCCTAAGAGTCAATCTCTCATGCAAATCACAAAGGGCAAGCTTTATTGTCTATGTGCACGCAGGGCGGTCTGAACACGCAGGAACAGAGCGCTCCTTAAGCATGGTGGGTATAGTTTTTAAAGGCAGAAACCACAAAAGTGGGAGGGAGCAAGCGGTGTACAGAAGCAGATTGCATTGGTTAGTTTTAGGATGACCCTTAAAATAATTGGTGGGTTTGAATGTATGACTTTTTAAGGAAACTAAGAAGGGGGTAGGTAAAGGGTAACTATGAGCTAATTTTGTGGTTTGGAGGGTATTCCGAGAACGGGTGGGTTTGACTGAACATTGTAACCTATTTCACAAGAATGTCCTAAGCCTGGAGGCAATGTTCTTTTAAGTTTGGCCTGAGGTTTTATGACTCCATCTGGTGTTTCTGGAGCATGGGTTACTCAAGTCCTATGGTCAGGAGCCGGTGGGTGGTCTCTTTTGACTGGAGTTTAAACTTTAAAAATAAAAATTCTTTGGGCTTTACAACATCACACAAGGGACACTTCATGGGTTCATCAGGTTTCTTGCCTCTGTATGGGATTCCTTCTCAAAGATACAGATGTAGTAGACCTATAGTCATCAAGTGGCTCAAAATGACATTTCTATGAAAGAAGCTAACATCATGGTAGTTTGAGACAGAGGAATCTGTCTTGTAACTCCTTGAGTCTCACAAAGAACACTTGATGGGAACAATGGGTCTCCTCCTTCTGCATTGAATGCCATTTTTAAAAAAATTTATTTGTGTGTGTGTGTGTGTGTGTGGCCAGCTCAACCCACCAGGGGGTGGGGCTGGCTGGCATGTGGTGCTGGGGAATTGAACCGTGATCCCTGTGCTTTGCTAAGCTTGTTCTAAGTAGGTGCTTTAGACCACTGAGCCATCTCACCAGCCCCTCAATGCCATTTTATTTTTAATTTAATTTTTATTTTTTTCTTCTTTTTCCGGAACTGGGGATTGAACTCAGACCCTTGCACTTGCCAAGGAAGCACTTATTCCACTGAGCCATCTCCCCGGCCCCATGAATGTCATTTTAAAGGACCCAAGACCTGGATATCTCACTCTCTATAAGCCCCAAAATGAGTCTTGGAAAAATTTATGAACCACACCCAGTAGATTCCACCAACTTTGTCACATAGGTTCAGTGAGAGGTAGAAAATGGAAAGACATGGGTATGGGATGATAGTATAAATCATGAGATTATTTTTCAGTTAATTTGTTTCCAACTGAAACAGTAGTTGAAGTGAAATCTCTGATGTTCAAGGTTTTGTGATCTTTTATCAAAAGAAATGCCCAAGAAATCATGGTATTTAGAATTATTATAGGCAGCTGAGTATTACTGGCAGTCAGACAGGGCTGGGCCCTCAAGGAGCCAGTATGGAAGAAAGATGACCTTGCACCTGTGAGAGAGGCCACTCACTCCTGCTGTGAGCCAGACCTCAAGATAAAAGAGTAAACAAATGCACCAACTTATCTTCCTAGAGATGGAAATCAGGGATTGATATTCTAAGTAGGTATCCATCACCTTGAAAAAGCCAGGGCAATATAGTCTCAATGATGGATATATTAACTGGCTTCATTTTGGTGATTATTGCCTATCTATCTATGTGTATCAAATAATCAACCTGTACATCTTAAATATGTCCAGTTTTAATTGCTAAAACAGACATCAATAAAATTAAAATTACAGAAAAAATGAAGAGTCTTTTTTTTCACCCTATCATATTAGCAATCTTTGACATTGAATATCTGACACATTTTCTTGTAAAAAAAAAAAAAAAAAAGCCAGGGCAAGTCACTAACCCAACCCCTACAGGAAGAGCCTCTGCTCTATTCATGCCAGCTTGCTTCATGACTTGCTTCCCCCATTTGATCACAATTTGAGCAATTTTACCTGAGCAATTGTGCCTGTAATTTTGTTGGTTGACCACAGTTTTGTCCCACCTCATGCCCACCTAGTGAGTTACCATGTTTCCCACCTTAGACCCACCTCACCTCGTGGTTTTGCTCTATAAAAATTCCTAGAAAAGGCCTTGGCAACCCGCTTGGGTACCCTTCTATCCCTGTCCTGACCAGAAACTTTCTTTCCCCAATAAATATATTCTGCACTTAACATCTGTTGTTCCTAAATTCATTCTTTGGTTTTAGAGAACATGAACTGAACTCATCCTAGGTGTCTTTCAGGTTGGTAGTTTCATTCCCCTAGACCAGAATGATCCCTCCCCCACAAGGAAGAGAGTGTTATCTCTTGGGTCTAGCGGTTTCGCCATGGCCTCATGTGGTCACAGTGGAGGGATGGAGGGGTCTTCTCACAGGTGGCTGGATGTACAGTGTGTGTTACTAAGATCAAGGATGTGTGATTAGTAAATTAGTCCACCGATCCTCATAGTTTGGAATGTGAGTGCTACCCAGCCTAAATAGAATATAAAAGAACAGAAAGGAGCTGTTATTAGGGCTTGTTGCTTGCCTTGCTGCCTTGTGCCTGCTATGAATGGCTTCTCCTCTGTGATACCTGTCTGCCATGCCAACCTGCCTTGGAGCCAGCCAAATATAAACTGAAACTTCTACAAACCATGAGCTAAATAAAACTCTCCTCCTTTACCTTTTTTTTTTTTTTTTTTTTTTTTGCAGAACTGGGGATTGAACTCAGGCCCTTGTGCTTGCCAAGCAAGTGCTTAGTCTACTGAGCCATCTCCCCAGCCCCCCTCCTTTACCTTTGGATATCAATCAGGTAATTTGTCCCACCAATGAGAAAAGTAACTAAGACATAGAAAGATACCAATGATGATCCTGTCCTCAGGTACTCCCTGTGGAGGAGCACCTGGGTGACCCTCCTTGAAAGAGGCACAATTGTCTCCATTTTGTCTGAGCCTGACCCCATTTCCATGTATATATATGTACAAGAGTTGGCTAGGACTTTTCCTAATTTTTTTTTGGGGGGGAGGGGCATCTCAGCCTGTCCTGAGGGCGGAGCTGGAGTGGCACTTGGTCCTAGAGATCTAACCGCTGTCCCCTGTGCTTGCCTAAGCAGGTGATTTAGACTGCTGAGCTACCTTGCAGGCCCCCTAATCCTTTCAGCTGGCTTTAAGTAATGCATATCAGTCCAGCCAAGGTGCTCATGGTAATCTTTGAAGATAGAGGGCATGTTTTTCCAGAACTCACAGCCCCCACAGTTGCTCACTTGTGTAAGCTAGGCCAAGGCTGGATGAGGAGCCAGTATTTCATGCTGTAGGCTGGGAGACAGCCTCCAGGATAGAGGCTATGACTTTCTGGGGCTTGAAAGATTATGCATCATAGTGTATAGTGATAATTTAAAAATATACTTTTTAAATGTGTGTGTAATTAGGTACTTTCTATATAAAACACACTTGTTTTACCAATTATATTGATTTAATTTAGTATAAACATTATTTGTTTAATCACACATTAAATATTACTTCCCTCCAAAAAAAAAAAAAAGATTACACATCAGAGTGAAACACACACCCCAAAACATTAACTATTATCTCAATGGTGTTACTCAGATTAATCTTTCTGCATAGCCTTCTCTCTGCATATTGCAGAATGTGAATGCTGGCCTCCTAACCTAGCCCAGAACACAGCACTCACCTACTTCGCACCATTCTAATAGTCAATCATCCTCAAGTCCTCCTTTCTTCACAAATTAATAAAACTTGGGTTTGGCCCTGGGTCAAGGCCTTTGTTCCAGATAGCTATCATCCTAGCTGGATTTCGGAGCCCTTGGCTCCCTACAGCCACTATGCCTTACTGTCTTTATTCTTACCATGGGTTACACTAGAAGTGGCAGATTGGAATTAATCCACTAGAATTCCAGTACCTTCCATGGGATTACAAATATAAACTTCCTGGACTGTGATGAGGACCAGGAAGGGCTCTTTATGCTCCCTGTCATGTGGATATGGGTCTCTCCCATCTGTTTAGTGAAGTAAATTCAGATAGGAACCCAGAAACCTATCACCTAATTTTCAGACACAGCTGCTTCTATTTTCAACAATCAGGATCTGGAGAAAGGTCAAAAGAGAGGCTATGGTTATAGCTGGTAAAATCTGCAATGCCTTTAACTAACCCAAAATATCTACAGGAATACCCAAGGACAACTAAAACTACTGCTTTTAGTGCAAAAAAATTGGACACTGGACCCTATGTACATCACTAAGAATGTCACTGTCGAAGAACATATGCACTTCTTGTGAGGAATCCTGGGTAACACAGGAAATTATTGGTGACCCAATTAATTTACTTCATGTTGTTTTGATTTACTTCTCAGGAAAACCCTCTTCTATATCCATAGCTATAGTTAGGGTAGAGGGGATGCATAGTCAGAGATTCTTTACTCATGTTCTTATTATAGGCAGCTGAGTTAGAAATAGCATAGGCAGTCAGACTAGGCCCTTGCAGGAGACAGCATGGAAGACAAGATACCTTGCCATTGTAAGAGATGGACCCACCCACTGCCGGCCAGACCTAAAGACAAAAGATCCAACAAATGCTTATCTCCCTAAAGATAAGCATCCAGGATTGATAATCACCTTGAGGAAGCCAGGAAGAGTCACTAATCCAACTGCTACTACTAACTCTTGTGCTGCATTCATGCCTGCTTCCTATGTGACTTGATTCCCCATTTGGTCCTGGATTTAATCAATTTTACCTGAGTACTTGTGCTTGTAACCTTATTGGTTGACCATAGTTTTGGCCCACCTCATGTGTGAGTTCCCATGTTTTCCACCTTAGCCTTACCACATGGTTTTACTCTAAAAAAATCCCTAGAAATGGCCAATTCCTGGGCCAGCCATATATAGTGATTATGCATGTGAAAATATCTATCTTGATATTTTTTCTTTTTTTTTTTTTCAGAACTGGGGATTGAACTCGGGCCCTTGGGCTTGACAGGGAAGCACTTATTCTACTGAGCCATCTTCCTGGCCCTTGATATCTTTATTAGACTAGGTAACAGGGCTGTGGCCCAAGATCTGGACAGCTGAAGCTTGACCAAGAAATTTGCAATGATCTTCCTGCCTCAGTTTCCTGTGTGCTGGGATTACAGGTATGTGCCACCGTGCCTGGGTACAACTGTTTCCACAAATTAGAGAGGGGCCGGGGAGATGGCTCAGTAGGATAAGCTCTTGACTGGCAAATGCAAGGATCTGAGTTCAATCCCAGGTTCCGCCAAAAAAAAAAAAAAAGAAAGAAATTAGAGAGAAGCATGTCTGGGCAATGTTAGTCATAGATACGTTTTAACATAATACAAAGCTATGTACTCTGTTACAGTGGAATGGGCCAATAATAGTCCAGATTCTTGTGTATGAGGAAGAAAGAATTTCCAAGTATACAAGCAGTAGTAAGCAGCTATGTTTATTTTTTTATTTTTTATTTTATTTTACTTTATTTTTTTGTGGAACCAGGGATTGAACTCAGGCCCTTGCACTTGCCAGGGAAGCGCTTATTCTACTGAGCCATCTCCCTGGCCCTATGTTTATTGATTATCATGGGAAGTTGTGCTCAGGGAAAGTCTGTGCCACCATAAAAGAGGACACAGACATTAAAAGATCTCCCAGTGACAGGAAAGTACTGCACACAGGTCGAAGAACATAAAAGTAGCAGCAGCAACCAAAAAAGGGCCAGATAAATCAGGCTTTTAGGATTTAAAGGCCAGAAATCTCCAATTAGGTCTCCCCCACCCAGTGAATCTCTCGGTGAAATTGACAGGAATGATTGAGAGGCTGCTGAATTATTTAGGTTGGCTGCAATCTCAACACACATCTCAACTTGCATCATTGTTCCAGAATTCATTGTAAATTTAATTGTATTTATGGCATGTTGTAAATATTTATGAACCTCGAATGAGGTGGGATAGAGTAAGTGTGATCAAAGGTCCAGCTAAGAGATCAAATAGGCACATGCTCTAGCTGGGCCAAATGAGACCCCTAATTCTAGGTTTTTGAGGAATCTCCACACTGATTTCCACAGTGGTTGTACCTCCCAATCAATAGTCTTTAAGAGCCCTAGTCACTACCCAACCCCTAACAGGAAGAGACCCTGTTTCATATTCATGCCTGCTTGCTATGTGACTCACTTCCTCATTTGGTCCTGGATTTAGTCAATTTTACCTGAGCAATTGTGTTTGTAACCTTATTGACTGACTATAGTTTTGTCCCACCTCATGTGCGAGTTCCGATGTTTTCCACCTTAGACCCACCTTACCTCATGGTTTTGCTCTATAAAACTCCCTAGAAATGGCTGATTCCTGGGCAACTTACTTAGGTCCCCTTCTGTCCCTCTCTTGGACAAGAGCTACTTTTCTCCCAATAAATATATTCTGTTCTTAACCTGTGTTGTTCGTAATGTTCATTCTTTGGTTTTAGAGAACATGAACTTGTCCCAGGCATCTTTCAGGTGGGGGGGCTTCATTTCCCTATACCACCAGGACAGTCCTCTGGGAGAGATATGACACTTGACCAGAAATAAAAGGCCTTTCTCCCCACCCTTGGGGCCACTGTAAGCCTTTTCACTGGGCTGATGTTATGACTTTTATTTTATTTCATTTTTTAATTTTTTTTTTTTTTTTTTTTTTGGCAGAACCAGGGATTGAACTCAGGTCCTTGTGCTTGCCAGGCAAGCGCTTATTCTACTGAGCCATCTCCCCACCTTGCTATGGCTTTTAAATGTATACTTTCACTGTCTTTTCTGTGTCTTGCTCAACTCTTTCAGACATCAAGAACCTTCAAAGAAACCCCATGGGACCCTCCATCCAATAACAGTTGCATGGAATCTGAGTGTACTTTCATTTATGTAGGCCATGTTTTTTTTTATTTATTTATTTATTTATTTATTTATTTATTTATTTATATTTTAGGGAAGGGTCTACATGTGTTCATGGGCTTACTACTAGATCAGATGTATAGTGATCTGCCTGTTTATAGCCTCGCCTGTTTATAGCCTCCCAACAGCTGGGATTACAGGCATACGTCACCACACCCAGTCTCAACTGACATCTCAGCACACCCTGGGGGCAGGGCCAGTATGGCAGGCCCGGGGATTGAACCCGTGGCCCCTGCGACTGTTTGCAGGCACTTTAATCCACTGAACTATTTAGTAGGCCCTATGTAGGCCATGTTGTATAATAATAAAATCACATTTCTCTAACACACAAGTATCTGAAAATTCTCTAGGGAGCTATTTTTTTTTTATTTTTTATTTTTTTATTTTTT
>NW_004524948.1:213422-219800 GCF_000260255.1 Octodon degus | reverse complement strand
CCCTTGCATCTCACTCCAATACTTCACCCGTGTACCTGAACTCTGTATCCTAGTACACATATTACCCCAGGCCTATTGGTATTCAGGAGAAGAAGGATTTAGACATCTAGGACCAACTACCGTTATGTTGTCCCGATATACTAGAGCTGCTCCTGTTCTAGTTCCACTCCTCCTTGGAATTGGAGTGGCTGGGTCTACTGCCATAGGGACAACAGGGTTAATATTAGGAGACTCAAATTTTAAATGGTTGTCAAAGCAGATAAATAAAGATTTAACACTGCTTCAGAATTCAGTCACTCAACTAGAAGAATCACTAAGCTCCTTAGCCGAGATGGTTTTACAACACAGGAGAGGTCTAAATCTCCTTTTCTTAAAAGAAGGAGGCCTATGCTTAGCATTAGGAGAAAAATGTTGCTTATATACCAACCACTCAGGGGTTATTAGACAAAGTATGTCCGACTTAAAACAGAGGCTAATAGACAAAGAAAATCTTGGACAATCACAACAAAACTGGTTTCAATGATGGTTTAATTTTTCCCCATGGTTCACCACTCTGATGTCAGCCTTGGCTGGCCCTTTGGTCATTCTATTGGTTTTGATCACCATTGGACCTTGCATAATCAATAGGATAATACAATATGTAAGCTCTCGCTTACAATCTATTAAAATAATGATGATGCAAAACCAAGGCTGGGAACTTATTCCCAATAAAGAACAACCTAGTAAGTCAATGATTTGACTCACCCCCTTAAAATCAGTGAGGAATGTTGTACCCTATCAAAATTGACTCCATTTTGTTGCCCTTCTAACCTTGCTGAGTTCCTGTTCTGTATGCGCCGACCCCTCTCAATTCCTCACCCCTATGACTCAAGCCTTATGATATCTGTTCCCCAAACTTTATCTCAATGAACTCTGTATGACTGCCAACCCAGCACCTTCACCCAATAGGACCACCCCATGAACTAATGACCCTGCCACTTCTTCCTTTCCACCCCTTCCCTATTTCTGCAGTTTTCAAGCTTAAATACTGCACCTTGTCAATGTTCAGCGCGCCTCTTTGCACCTTGCATAGAGACCGCTGCTGGGTACCAGCTAAAATAAAGCACTTCTTTTAATTTTTGGACTTGCCTCGTTGCCATCTGATTTTTGAGTTACAACACTATTGACTAGCACAAGCACTAACTCTTGCACAGATCTCAGATTTAATCCCTTTTACCTGAGCAGTTATGCTTGTAACCTCATTGGTTGACCATCATTTTGTCCCATCTAATGCCCACCTCGACTAGCTGCCATGTTTCCCACCTTGGGTGTTTTTTTTTTTTTTGTACTGGGGATTAAACTTGGGACCCTGCGCTTGCCAGGCAGGCACTTATGCCGTGGAGCTATATGACTGGCTCTATGTTTCCTACCTTAAACCTGCCTTGTGTCATGAATTTGCTGTATACAAATCCCTAGAAAAGACAGGTTCCTTGGCAGACCACTCAGTTATCCTTCTGTCCCTCTCTCAGACAGAAGCTTTCTTTTGCCCAACAAATATATTCTGCTCTTAACCTTAGAGAACATGAACTAATTTCAGATAGCTTTCAGGGTGAGAGTTGCTTTCTCCTATGTCAACCTCTCCTCAAAGAGCTGCCAAGCTTCAGACCAGCCAGTGTACCAAAATTACCTATAATAGGACTGAATGGCTTCAAACAACAAAGGTGCATTAGTATCTAAGACAGCTACCTAAGAAAAGGTCCAAGCAGTGGAGACAATAAAGTGCACACTTTCTAGTGGGAAAACAAGAGAAATTTATAAGCTCCCCAAAATAACACTTTTCCTTTTTTTTTTTTTTTTTTTTTGTAGCTGGCTCAGCCTGCCCTGCAGCAGGCCTGGCCTGGCATGCGGTGCTGGGGATCAAACCGCAGACCCTGTGCTTACCTAAGCTTGCCTAGACAGGTGCTTTAGACCACTGAGCTATCTCACCAGCCCACAGTCTATTTTCCTTTCATCAACAAGTGTTTAGGGCCTGCCAAATAGCTCAGCGGATTAAAGCACCTACAAGGAGGCACAGGGGTCAGGTCGGGGGGGTTTGGTCCCAGGACCTGCTGTGCCAGCCCTGCCCCCAGGGCGTGCTGAGAATTGGCAATTGAGACTGGGTGTGGTGAGGCATGCCTGTAATCCCAGCTCTTGGGAGGCTGTAAACAGGCGGATCACTAGGAGTCCAGTCCGATCTAATCAGACAATCAGACCCTGATACCTTGTAGACCCTTCCCTAAATTACCAAAAAAAAAAAAAAAGTGTTTATAGGCAGCTGATACCATAAACAAGGAAGGAGGGAGGGGCTGGGGGGATGGCTCAGTGGAATAAGTGCTTCCCTGGCAAGCGCAAGGGCCTGAGTTCTAATCCCCAGTTCCACTAAAAAAAAAACAAAAACAAAAACAAAAAAACAAGAAAGGGGCCGGGGTGATGGCTCAGTAGAATAAGCACTTGCCTGGCAAGTGCCAGGGCCTGAATTCAATCCTCAGTTCTGTTAAAACAAACAAACAAACAAAAAAAAAAAAAAAAAAAAAAAAAAGAAAGAAAGCAGGGAGAATTCTGGATGCATAAGTGTCCCCAGCTGCTTTTGGAGTCTCTAGAGTCCCATTCAATTTCCACTAGCCACAGTCAGTTCCTGGACCCAGTGCCCACCAGGAAGCATGTCTCAGGAGCTAGGCCTTAGCTCCTGACTAGTTATGCCACTTAGGTTCAGAAGTGTAAGTCTGCTTGCTCCCCTGACTAAATCAAAGGAAAACATGCATTTTGATGAGAAGAAAAAAAAAGCTTTATTTGAAGGTAACTCTAAGTGGAGGAGTCTCACCACCTAAATCCCCATCTTTCTCCTTTTATGACCTTTATTCTAGATGAGGCAGCAGAATTTTAGTATCATATAAAAGCTATGAGGTTCCAGAATCTTAAATACCAGATCGACTCATGAAGCCTCAGAACAGCTCAAAAGCCTCAAAATATTTCACATGAAGCTGCAAAGACCAGTAAAAGGATGGATAAGGTCTGTATGGTATGAATTTAGACCTCCAACTGAAAACTGCCTTGGAGGATATTTTTCGGCTCCCTAATGGGAAGCTCCCTAGTCAAATTGAGGCTCTGTTGGATCTTAAAGAGAGAGATGTTTACATGCCTTACTCTTGTGTTGTGCGGAAGATGCAGGTCTACAAGCCTCTTTGTAGATTCCCAAGTATCAGAATATCACACGTTTGAGGCCAGCATGGGCTATGTAACTACCCTTTGTCCCAAACTGAACAAGTAAGCAAGCAATGAAGAAAAAGCAAAATCAATAGAAATTAAGGTATGAAGAAGTAATCTGTCTCATGTTCATTAGCTTCTCAACACATTAAGGGGAGGATCACTCAGTACTGTTTTCTGCTACTCAAGCCTTTTTTTTTTTTTTTTTTTTTTTTTTTTTTTTTTTTGTATTTTTGAGACAGGGCCTCTATACAGTCCAGGCTGGACTTGAGCTCACTTAGTATCCCAGGCTGGTCTCAAAACCCACAATGATCCTCCTGCCTCTGCCTCCAGAGTGCTGGATTTACAGGCATGCACCACGATGCCCAGCAAGCCCCTCACTTTTAACTATGACTTTCTGTACTACTTTTTTTTTTTTCATTTTTTTTTTATTTTAGGAAAGGATCTACAGGGTGTTCAGGGTCTCACTACTACATTAGACTCATAGTAATCCACCTGTTTACAGCTTCCCATGAGCTGGGATTACAGGTTGGTGCCACCATGCCTACACTCAATCATTGTCTCAGCAAACACCGGGGGCAGGGCCGGCATGGTAGGCCCGGGGATTTCAAGGCACTTTATTTCACTGAGCTATTTGTCTGGCTCTTGGACTACACATTATACAATTATCACAGCTAGTCTTTCTCTAGGGCTATGTACAAATACCAGTAATTGTAATGAATGACATGAGTCAAGAGACTACCCCAGCAGGCTTCTATGAAGGCAACAAGGCACAAGATTTAATATACCTAGGTACAGGTATGGGGGTATGGAAAGACTTCATAGGAACAAAGCAAGGCAGGGTTCTTTATAAGGATTGCAAAGGGGGGTCATGTGAGATCAGAAGTGTCCTGTAAGGGCGTCGGGCAAGGGACATCACGTGAGGGAGTCAGGGCAAGCATCAGTGCTCAAAGTCCTCAGAATGTGTGGTGCATATGTATGGATATTATGAGATGCACTGGCACTACGAAGATTTCATCCTAAGACATGCTGCCCTGTGTTTGCTCATGGCACTTGTCCTGGGGCTGTGGTTTTTACCAAGAACAACCTGCTGAAGAACAGGTTTGGTGCTGAGAAAGTTCTGCCGCAGTCCTGCCTGACAGAAATCATTCTACATACTTTACTATTGGTTCATATGCTCTCGGACTGTAAGTGCAAGACCACATACCTTGACCAAATAAATCACACTATTGTAATTATATATGTTATAATATACAATGATATATAGTAATACATGTGATTATAATCATGTCAATAACTTGTATTTATGTGTATGCAGTATAAAATTCCTGTGTATATTTCGTATGTATATATAAGCTTTTCATATGCTTTACATATCAACATGATACTGTTTGAGACCCTCAAAGAGTCAGAACTTTTTGTTAGTATCACATAAATGTCAAGTAGTTATGGAGCTGACAACAAATAATTCATCCTTGGGTCTGTATCCCTGTTTTTTACCTCTTTAAATCAATTGTTTGGGGCTGGGGCGATAGCTCAGCCACTTAAGTGCCTGCCTGGCAAGTGCAAGGTCCTGAGTTCAACACCCAATAACCCCTTTAAAAAAATCGATTGTTTTTATGTTGTTTAACATAATGTGCTGGGCGGGGGAGGTGGCTCAGTAGAATAAGCGCTTCTCTGGCAAGCACAAGGGACTGAGTTCAATCCCCAGTTCTGAAAAAAAAAAAAAAAAAGAATGGGGCCAGGGAGATAGCTCAGTGGAATAAGCACTTGCCTGGCAAGCTCAAGGACCTGAGTTCAATCCCCAGTTCCACCAAAAAAAAAAAAAAAAAAAAAACTAACAATGTGTTTTCCTTTCCAAAGACTCCCATTATCTTAATATTTCCTTAATATGATTTGAAAAATTCAGAGGGCCAATTCTGTGGATCATGGCTCTCATTTTCTATATTCTTTCTTTCTTTTTTTTTTTTTTGGCAGAACTGGGGGTTGAATTCAGGCCCTTGGGCTTGCCAGGCAAGCGCTTATTCTACTGAGCTATCTCCCCAGCCCCTCATTTTCTATATTCTGATATGTTAAAGTCTCAGACTGTAGGAGCTGCTGAGATAGCTCAAAGGTCTAAAGCACCTGCTTAGGCAAGCTTAGGGAAGGGCAGGGACCGCAGTTCAATTGCTGGCATCACATGCTGCGCCAGCTCTGCGCCCAGGGTGTTCTGAGCCAGCCATACACACACACACACACACACACGCACAGTCTCAGACTGTGTTGACCTTGGAGGAGTTGCCCCTCACAGCCATAAATAGTTCTTAGAGAAAGTAAACTCATGGCATTTTGTGTGCACAACAGCAGCAGGAGAGCCAACTTCTTCACACTTTTTTTTTTTTTTTTTTTTTTTGCAGTACTGGGAATTGAACTCAGGACCTCGTGCTTGCCAGGCAGATGCTCCCCAGCCCAATTCACACATTTTGAACCAATATTCACCTTTCTATTTTTTGGGTACTGGGGATTGAACTCAAGACCTTGTGCTTGATAGGCAGACACTTAAGCCACTGAGCTATCTTTCAAGCCCTCACAATTCCTATTAACCCCCCAAAACCAGATTGAGTAAAAAGAGGTTTTATTCCCTAGATACTGATCAAATTACCCAAACTAGGCAATCTTGAACTACTGACTCTGGCCTGTTTCTTCCCTCAGAGACCATAAATAACATCCACTGGCATTTTCCACTTTCTTTTTATCTGCTGACTAACCTGAGGACCTTTCCAGTTTCTAGTGCCCCCTCCCACAACATGATCTACCTTCTCTTCCTGACATCAGGGGGGTAAAACAAACTCTCTTTTGCATAGTAATTATTTTCTGATTGGTTGGAATTACAACACATGAAGAAAAATAAAACCTATATTGAAAAATAATTGGTGGAGCAAGCAGGTGGTTGGGCCACACAGTGAGGCTTACTACTAGTGCCTGAAATGTATCCAAAAGCTTTGGCAAGTTCCCACTCTGCTGCAGGCTTGCCCTATCACCCATGTCCTTCTTTTTTTTTTTTTTTTTTTTTTTGTGTTGTGGATTGAACTCAGGCCCTTGTGCTTGCCAGGGAAGCGCTTATTCTACTGAGCCATCTCCCCGGCCCCTACCCATGTCCTTCTTAACATTTGCTGG
>NW_004524948.1:210138-213115 GCF_000260255.1 Octodon degus | reverse complement strand
AGAATATATGCAGTGTATTATTTGTTGAAACTGTACTACCGATTTGATTTGAAACTGTCTCATTGCTATCTGTTTATCAATAAAATTTTGAAAAAAAAAAAAAGAAAGAAAAAGAGTCTGTCTCAACAATACAAAAGAAAACAAGAGACCCATTTGTGTTAGGAAAAAGGAAAATAAAGAGAGGTACCAGCTCAACTGGACAGGTTTATTTCAGGACAAGGCTGAGAGGGACCACTTTACACTAGAGACCAGACCAGCCACTCTCAAACAGGCTATGAGGTCTTTTCCAAGGTTATGGAAAGGACATACAGTAAGCGTTCACAGGGGGTTATGGCTTCCTGAGAAGCACAAGGCTTCTGTGGGGTGTCATGAATTTGTAATGATCTAGATGATTTTGTTGTAAATCTGGGTTTGGTAATGCACACCTGTAATCCCAGCACCTGGGAAGCTTTGGCTGTAGGATCACTTTAAGTTCATGGCCAGCCAGAATGGCATAGCAAAACCGTCTCAAAAAAACAAAAAGATAATTTTTTTGTAAACTGATTACATATCTTAACAATGTACCTTTTGGGGCTAAGTGATAATGTTTGCCTATGACAGGGCTTGTGAAAGGACTGGGAAAGGTGGTTACTCTCAGTAGTAGGGCTCAATAGTAGTGTTACCAGTCCCCAGGTAGAGCTGTGCTCAGAGGCCCCTTTAGAGGGGTCTCTGATCACAACGCTACCAGTTGGATTCCTTTAATTTGAGTCTGAACTTCTACCTGCCCAACAAAACATCTTCCAAGCTCAGCTCTAGACTAGTCTATGAGCTCCTGGTATGTTCAGCACTGCTTATTCTGGCTGTTTGTGATTGTTTGAACTTGAAAGAAAATCTCCCAAGGCATGGAAGACATCCATTGCTCTAAGAAAGATATAACAAATCAGGAAACCATGTGCCTCACTGCTTGCCTAGTACTATTCTAGCTAGTTAAATTTAGTATTTTTTTTTCTTTTTTGGCAGCAGGAATTGAACTCAGAAGCTCACGTTTGCTAGAAAGAGTTTGGTAGAAATTAATAGGAAGGAACAGGTCCTTGAGAAAGTCAGTGCAGAAGGTGGGAGCACATGAAAATGGTGGCTCTTGGCACATCTTAAGAAAGCAAGGCCTTGAGATTAAACTCAGAGGCCAAACCTGCATACTTCTCTAAGGGATGCATGGAAATTTGAGATTATACTGTAATTGGTAGCAGCCTATCCATTCAATCCAGACATGTATCAGATACCTGAATGGGTGATCAGTCTATCTATATTCCTCTCCTCTTCTGAATGTTCCTGGTTTAGAAGTCATATAAACCAGTGTTATGGTTTGGGTGTAGATGTCCCTCCACAGCCTCACGCACTTTTAGACAGTGCTCTTTCAGAGGTTACTGAATCTAGAATTTGTGGTTGACTCATGGTTCAATGCTAGGTTGAAGGGCACTGGGATTAAGGGTAGCTGAGTGCTGGATCAGTCCACTGATTGGATTGGCATCACCACTGTAATCTCATCAGTCTGGATAAGATCAATGGAACAGAAAGAGGCTCGTCTTCCCTGTTTGCTCTCATTGCCTTTGCTGTATTCCAATGCCATAAACAGTTGTGCCTTTGCCATGTGCCACCCTACCTTGGAGCCAGCCTAATTATAGAATGAAATCTCCATAAACCATGAGCTAAATAAACCTTTTCCCCTTGAACTTTATCTTTCAGGTATTTTGTCTGAGAAGTGAGAAACGTAACTAAGATAGCTACCATTAATGATGTCAGGCATATACCCTTGCTTTATGCCCCATTCACCTATTGGGTCAACATTAGCTAGAAGGGCTATACAGTGCTTATAATCTTACTGGTTGATTATAGTTCAATTGGATCCAAATCGGAACGCTGCTAATATGTTGCCTAGGACGAAGGGCCTTCCAGGTCACCATAGTTGTGAACCCCATTTGTTTCAGGGGATATTCTTATTCCCCAGTCAACCTTTGCTCCTACCCCCTCTGTCCTTTTAAATTCACTCTTCCATTTCAAGAGATAATGCTGCACATCTGACCTCTAGCAAGTTGGTAGTTATATTTCTCCTATGTCACTGCCAGCCCTACTTCAAAAGCTCACCAGCTTGCCTGTCACCAAAGAGGGAAGTGACCCATAATAGTTGGCCAAATCCAAGCCCTCCTTACATTTTAATTAAAATTTCCATTCTGCCAAAAACAAACAAACAAACAAACAAACAAACACTCAGGGGCCAGGGAGATGGCTCAGTAGAATAAGCACTTGCCTGGCAAGTGCAAGGCTCTGAGTTCAAAAAAAAAAAAAAAAAAAGAAAAAAAAAAAGATTTCCAACCCTGAGGCTACAACTGGGAAATAACCTGACATCCTAATAACAACATACTCTTAAATCAGGGCATAGAGTTTAAACGCTGTATGCAAACAAATCTCTTTCCTGGATATTGTGACAAATCTTGTAGTATTTCAAGTTTTTAGATTTGGCTTCCTTTAGATGAGACTTTAAATGTCCTACTGGAGCTCTCACATGTATCCTACCATCTTTACTGTGCGCGCTATAGGTAAGAAAAGGGGACTTTCAAATGTTAGATATTTTTCCTTTGGAGACAAGTGTCTTCACTCAGGCTAGATGAATGGACAGAAGCTACAGGTGCTGGTGCCAGGAGGTCAAAGTCCAGTATTATTTCTACAGGCAAGCAAGGGAGAGGGTTTGACTTTTTTTTGTTTGTTTTTTAGTTCTTCACTTACCTTTTGTTTTCTTCATTAGTTTCCTGAGGCTTCAATAATCTTACTTTGTCCTTCAGCCTTGCTCTAATCTCTGTTATTTTTCCCCTCTTCTCTCTTTGAAATCTTCTCTACTTACATGAAAATTAATATACTGAGTGGAGGGCGGGGGAGATGGTTCAGTGGAATAAGCGCTTCCCTGGCAAGTGCAAGGACCTGCGTTCAATCCCCGGTTTAGAGA
>NW_004524948.1:207385-210038 GCF_000260255.1 Octodon degus | reverse complement strand
AAAAAAAAAAAAAGCATTAGAAACAATATAACATTTCATTAAATGAAGTAATAGGAATTCAACAATGGCTTCTGCATCGCATGATATTATCTACAACTTAGTTGCTCAGGTGACCAGATATAAGCTTGCAAAATTGGCTAAAACACAGACCAAAACAACAAAAAGAAATCAGCAGCACAATTATCCAAGCTATCCTGCATATACACTTACCTTTTCCCCTTCTTCTTTCATCTTTCCCCCATCCATTTTTCCTTCCCACAGAGCAGTTTCTTTCCCTCTCACAGTATCTGTTGTACCTTTCAGATTCTGTTTACTCTTTCAGGTTCTCACATTAATGAGATGTTTGTCTTTAGTCGCATCCACTTGCATGTTTTCTTTTTTTTTTTTCAATATATAACCTGTTTGGCTGGGAATGTAAATCAGATGTATATTTCTTGGCAGCCATTTACTAGGGCCTGAGTTTAACATCTGTATTTCAAAAACTTATATGTAGGTCCAGCTAGATAGCTCAGTGAACTAAATGCCTGTTTACGCAAGCACAGGGACCAGGGTTTGACCCAAACACTTACTGTAGGCAGCTAAATTATGCAGAAATATTTTAGGCAGTCAGAAGACAAGATACACTGCAACTGTGAGAGAGATGGGTGCTCCTGCTGTGCGCCAGACCTAAAGACCAAAGATCAAACACATGCTTGGAGGGCCCAGGAGGTGGCTCAGTGGAATAAGTGCTTCCCTGGCAAGCGCAATGGCCTGAGTTCAATCCCCGGTTTCGCCAAAAAAAACCCCAAAAAAACAAAACAAAACAAAAAAAAGAAAAAAAGAAAGAAAAAAAACATGCTTAACTCCATAAAGATAAGTATCCGGGATTGATCATCACCTTGAAGAAGCCAGGAAGTCACTAACTGAAGCGATACCAGATAATCTCCTGTTCTGTATTCGTGCCCACTTGCTATGTGACTTGCTTGCCCATTTGGTTCTGGATTTAATTAATGTTACCTGAGCAATGGTGCTTGTAATCTCATTGGTTGACCATACTTTTGTCCCACCTTATGCCCACCTAAGTGAGTTCCCATGTTCAACTTCAACCCACCTCACCACACGGTTTTACTCTGTAAGTCCCTGGAAGAGACAGCTTCCTGGGGACAACGCACTCGGGCCCCTCTTCTGTCCCTCTCAAATAGAAGCATTCCTTCCCCCCAGTAAATACATTCTTCTCTTAACATCCATTTGTTCCTAAAATTCATTCTTTGGTAATAGAGAACACGAACTCATCCCAGGATCCTTTCAGGTTGGGAGTTTCATTTTCCCTATATCAACATCACATACTGGCCTTGCCCCTGGGCATGGTGGTGCCCACCCTGGGGAGGCTAAAAACAGGAGGATCACTGAGTCTGAACTGTGTAGTGAGACCCTAGCTCAAATACATAAACATAAATAACATATGTATAATTTATATATATTATCTTTTTGAGACCATCTTTTTTTGTATAGTGTATGTTTATATTACATAACGATTACATTCATTGCAGGGAATTGGTACATGCACATAATGTACCTCAATTTTTTTCTTCTTCCTATCTCCACCTCTCCTTTTTTCCCAGAATCAGATGAATTTATTTATAAGTCCCTATAATGTTTATTTTTATTTATTTATTTTTTGCAGTACTGGGGATTGAACTCAGGACCCTGCATTTGCCAGGCAAGCTCTTATTCTATGGATCTATCTCCCCAGCCAAGTCCCTATAATGTTAACTATCTATAATGTTAACTATCAAACATGCAAAATAGCAAGAGATTAATAAAGATATATGAAACACATAAAAATTTATCAACGTACAACTTTAGATAACAGTTCATTCTGGATTGCAATAGTATTTTTCTATTTTTTCCTATTACCTGTCTCATATAGTGCACTTTATAGATTGAGTTTTTCATATAAGATTATATATATATGTATGTATTTGGTTGTTGCAGGGTCTCACTATGCAGCTCAGAGTCATGGTTATCCTCCTGCTTTCAGCCTCCCCAGTGATGGGATTATAGACTTGTACCACTATGCCCGGACTCCAGCTTGCTCAGCCTGTCCTGGTGGCAGGGTTGGTGCTGCATCTGGTGCTGGGGATTGAACCATGGTCCCTGCGTACTTTAGACCACTAAGCTATCTCACCAGCCCTAAGTTGCATTTCTTGAATAGAGATGTTGAGTTTTTTCATGTTTTTTTTGTTGTTGTTTTGTTTTCAAGAGAAGATCTCAATATAAAGTTCAGGCTGGCTTTGTGCTTACTTTTGTAGCCCCCAGGCTGGTCTTGAACTCACAAGATTGTCCTGGCTCAACCTCCAGTGTTGGGATTATAGGTGTGAGCCACCATACCCAGTTCCAAGGCTACAGGGTGGGCGCCCAATCTGGGGCCAAGATGGTGTGCCTAGGCATGCCAGAAGAGACTTCATGGCATGTGGGGTCTGATATTGAACTTGGGTCCTTGTGCTTACCGGGTAGGTGCGTATACCTCTGAGCTATCTTTCTGGTCCCTCATGTATTTGTTGTCCATTTGTTTCATTTTTTGGGGCCGGAAAGATAGTTCAGTGGAATAAGTGCTTGCCTGGGGGGCTGGGGAGATGGCTCAGTAGAATAAGCGCTTCGCTGGCAAGCACAA
>NW_004524948.1:205690-207005 GCF_000260255.1 Octodon degus | reverse complement strand
TGTGTGTGTGTGTGTGTGTGTGTCCAGCTCAGCCCACCAGGGGGCAGGGCTGGCTGGCATGTGGTGCTGGGGGATTGAACCGTGGTCCTTGTGCTTTGTCAAGCTTGTTCCAAGTAGGTGCTTTAGACCACTGAGCCATCTCGCCAGCCCCAATCTAGCATTTTTAAAACAATGTTCCCCCCCCCCGGAACTGGGGATTGAACTCATGCCCTTGTGTTTGCCAGGCAAGTGCTTATACTACTGAGCCATTCCCCAAGCCCTGTCATTGGGTATTTAAATTAGGTAGGATCTAGTATTTTAGTTTGTTATACATTCTAGATACTAATCCTATCTTCATTAAAGTTCAGCCTGATAAACATCACCACTCTCACGTAGGCATCCTGGAATCTTTTGTGTGACAAGAGCTTCCTTGGTGGGCTGCATTGAAGCCTTCACCGCCTGGGACCCTGTCCAGTGACTTTCACCAACAAACTCTGGATCCTTCAGCATGGCAACCTCCATTTCCAAATGTACCTGCAAGATGCACAGCTTGGGGGAACAAGTTGCACAAAGTACTTTTAACTTCTCAACAGAAAGGCTCATGTGACAACTCTTGATTCGGGGCTCTCTGTGGAGCCCAGGGCTGACAGCACAGGAAGCCAGAGTAGAAAAATCAGAGACCCCTCATCCCCTCATGGAGAACTGGCCCACAAGGACAGGCAGGGAATGTGATCAGATGTAGGGGGGGAAACAACCAAGTTAATATTTTTGAAGGTCTTCTTCCTGTACATGTAACTTTGGCATTGTCACATTTCCTCATCCTCTGTGGTTATTACTTTCATCACAAGGAGTATGCTTTTGGAGACTTCTTTTTTGTCTTTTTGAGACAAGGTCTTGCTATGCAGCTCAGGTAGGCCTTGAGTTCACTTTGTAGCCCTGGCTGGTCTCAAACGCACATCAATCCTTGTTTTCAGCCTCATCAGCACTGGGATTACAGGCCTGCACCACCACGCCCTAACTCAGTCACCAGCTCAGGGTGCCCAGGGGCAGGGCCCGCCTATCATGCAGTGCCAGGGATCAAACCCTGGTCCCTGACCTGGCCAAAGCAGGTGCTTAGTCCACTGAGCTATCTCACAGGCGCTCCCTGGCTTTTTCAAGGTCATTGATACCTACATATTTACCTTTTCACTTTGTGTGTGTGTGTGTGTGTGTGTGCATGCACGCGCAGGCATGTGCAGGGTCTCACTATGCAGCTTGGACTCCTAGTGATCCTCCCAATTTCTTCCTGCCTAGTGCAGGGATTATAGGTAAGTGCCACCATGCCTAGACTTTTTTT
>NW_004524948.1:181790-194844 GCF_000260255.1 Octodon degus | reverse complement strand
ATTGTGATTTGTCGTGGATTTTGTTATATAATCATGAATCCCACGCCTAGGGTTCAAGGTAGCAAAATAGCAGTTATCACACTTTGTCATTTCCCAGTCTGAGTTATAGAGCCCTCAACATGGCCCAGGAAGTTTATGTTTACAATTCCATTGAAAGGAATTCTAGGGATTTAATTCCAACCCACCACTTCTAGTGCCACCCATGGTGAGAATAAAGATACTAAGGCATATTAGCAGCCACAATGATGGCTATCTGAAACAAAGGCCTTGACCTAGGGCTGAACCCAGGTTTTCTTAACTCATGAAGAAGGGAGTGGCTTGAGGATGAATGGCTGTGAGAATGGTGGGAAGCAGATGAGTTCTGTAAGCTGGCCTAGGTAGAGGCCTGAAGTCATCTCTGCAATATACAGAGAGAAGGAACTGTAGAAACAACAATTTGCTTTACACAATTGAGACAGGACCTAATGCTTTGGGGTTGGTGCTTCAGCTCTGATGTGTAATCTTTCAAGACCCAGGAAGTTACAGCCTCTATCTTGGGGCTCAGTCCCAGCTGACAGTGTGGAACACTGGCTCTTCATCCCACCTTGTCCTGCCTTACACAAGGGAATAATGGGGATCTGGGGAAACACTGCCTGTCATCTTCAAAGACTGCCATGAACACCTCACTGGATCTATATACATTCCCTAAAGCCAATTGAAGGGATAAGGAAAACTCCTAGCAAGCTCTGTATATATGAATACATGGAAATAGGATTAGGTTCAGCTAAAATGGAGACAACTGTTCCTCCTTCAAGGAGAGTCACCCAGGTGGTCCTCCACATTGAGTAATCATATTACTACTTATTATACTATATTAAGCAAGGTGACATAGATGTGATGAATTGATCTTCCTTATATACCAAAACTTAAAATTGTCTTGGGGGTTATGAACAATACTAAAGGACAGTATTAAAAAACAGTATTGGGTGGTGATGGGAGACAGCTCAGCAGCAGAAGCTCCTGCCTGGCAAGCTTAACGTCCTGAGTTTGATCCCTGGTACAAAAAACAAAAAAAACTATTAAAGAATGGTATGGCAACCTTTTAAATATAATAAACAAAAGAACCTGCCATGCTGGCCCTGCCCCCTGGGGTGCGCTGAGAGGGCAATTGAGACTGGGTGTGGTGATGTGTGCCTGTAATCCCAGCTCTTGGGAGGCTGTAAACAGGTGGATCACTAAGAGTCTGATCTAGTAGTGAGACCCTGAACACCCTGTAGACCTTTCCCTAAAAAAGAACAAAGACAAATAATTGCACAGATAATTAAAGAAATGATGCTCATAATGAAGGAAACAGTGAATCCAGAGTAGAGATTAAAAAATAAGGCGGGGGGGGGGGGATAAAAATAGAGAGGAGCTTAGTAAGAGAGACAAATCAGGAATGCCGAACACAGAAAAGAGCTAGATGTTATGAAACAGATTCAGAGAATCAGAAAATTATAAATTCTATTGAAAATATACACAGCGGGGGCCAGGGAGATGGCTCAGTGGAATAAGCGATTCCCTGGCAAGCGCAAGGGCCTGAGTTCAGTCCCCAGTTCTGCCAAAAAAAAAAAAATACACAGTAATATCAATGATTGTGAAGGTACAATATCAGATCTAGAAAACAGGCATGTGGTTGGTAATAATCAAATGAAAAACAACAATAGGAAGGGACCATGATAAAAAATTTTTTTATTCAAATTATTTGTGTTTTCTCTTTTTAATTTTTAATTATTTATTTATTTTTGGCAGAACTGGGGATTGAACTCAGGCCCTTATACTTGCCAGGGAAGCTCTTATTCTACTGAGCCATCTCCCCAGCCAATGATAAAAAGAATTTAAAAATTAAAAAAAAAAAAAAAAGAAAGAAAGAAAGCCATCATGAGAAAGAAATCCAATAGCTGCTAGATGTTGCAAAGAAGATCATAAGATTGGTCAGAACCAATGAAAAATCAGTACATAAAACAAAAGGACAGAAAAAAAACAAACAAACCCTATATGTCATAAAACTTCCCAAACATAGAAAAACAATTTGACATACATAGAAGTAAAGCACAGAACTACAACTAGCCATGATTTAAAAACAAAAAAATTACAACAAGACATATAATAGTCAAGATTCTAGAAATTCAACGTAAAAACAGAATACTATAAGTTTTTGGAGAAGACTCGGGGATATAGTTCAGTGGCACAAGCACCTACCTAGCAAGTAGAGGGTCCTACATTCAATTCTAAGTTAAAAAAAAAAAAATCTTTTTTTAAAAGTTTTTTAAAAATTTATTTATTTTTTACTTTATTTATTTATTTATTTATTTTTTTCTTGCAGTACTGGGGATTGAACTCAGAACCCTGCACTTCCCAGGCAAGCGCTATCTCTCCGGACCCAATTTATTTTTTTTTAAATATATATTTAGTACAGGGTCTACAGGGTTTCACTACACATTTCAGACTCCTAGTGATTCTCCTGTTTTCACCCTCCCAAGCACTGGGATTACAGGCACATGCCACCACACCCAGTCTTAATCCCAGTCTCATAGAGCCCTGGGGGTGGGGCCAGCACAGCAAGGGATTGAATCCTGGTCCCTGCATCTGCCTAAGCAGGCTCTCTAATCCGCTGAGCTATATGGCCAGCTCTTAAAAAAAAAAAAAGAAAGAAAGAAAGAAAATTCTTGGAGGAAAGAATCAGATCAACCATAAAAGAAACTCAATCAAAATCACAGCAGAATTTTTTTTTTTTTTAATTTTAGGGAAGGGTCTACAGGGTATTCAGGGTCTCACTACTAGATCAGAATCATAGTGATCCACCTGTTTACAGCCTCCCAAGAGCTGGGATTACAGGCACAAGGCACCACGCCCAGGCTCAACTGCTGTCTCAGCATTGCCCCTGGGGCAGGGACAGCATGGCAGGCCTGATGAATCGAACCCCCAGCCCCTATGCCTGCTTGTAGGCGCTTTAATCTGCTGCATTACTTGGCCAGCCCACACAGCAGAATTCTTAACACTAAACTTTAAGGCAAGGAAAGTTTTAAGTATTTACATATCCTTTTTGTTGTTGTTGTTAGCAGGAATGGAATTCAGGGCCCCAAACTTGCCAGACAATCACTTCCACTGAGCTATATCCCCAGCCCAGTTTGAAATATTTCAGTCCCTAAGAGAAAACAACCTGTAAGGTAGATGGATGTACTCCACAAAATTATCTTTCAAAATTGGTAGAGGAATAATGCACTTTCATAATAAAGAACACCTGAAAAATTCATGACATTCAAACCATAACTTCAAAAAGTTCAAGAATGTTCTGGAAAAAGATAAGAAAGACAATGATTTCAAGAATTCCAATAAAATTAATACATCCAGGCAAGGAAGGAATAAATTGGAAGGGAAAGAAAAGGAACAACAGGAAAATGATAGGACAAAGACAAGTAAAATACATATCAATTATAACGAAGGTGAATGATATCAGTTCACCAAAGAAAAAAGGGACAGGCAGGATGAGTAAAGAAACAAGACCCAGAATGAGGTGTGGTGGTGTACCCCTGTAATCCCAGCACTCAGAAGGCTGAAACAGAAGGATCCTGGGAGTTCCAGACTGGCTTGAGGGTGGCAAAAGTGAGCACAAGGTGGGCCCAAACTGCATATGGAGACCCATTCTAAGAAAGAAAGAACGAAAGAAAGAAAGAAAGAAAGAAAGAAAGAAAGAAAGAAAGAAAGAAAGAAAATATATCAGTAACACAGTGTCTGCCTGGTAAGAACAGGCCCTGAGTTCATTTCCTGGCACACAGACACACAAAACAAGAACCAATGATATGATGCATAAAAAAAAAATTAACTCAAAAAGCAATTCACAGACTGAAAGTCAAAGGACAGAAAACAATACTTCATGTAACAGAAACTTGAAAAAACCAGACACAGTGGATTTCAAGGCAAAACTAATTAGACAATACAAACTAGGTCACTACACACTTTTTTTTTTTTTGGGAACCGGGGATTGAACTGAGGCCCTTGTGCTTGCAAGGCAAGTGCTTATTCTACTGAGCCATCTCCCTGGCCTCACTACATACTTCTTAAGGGAACAATCCAGAATAAGAGATAATAATCATGTGTGTGTGTGTGTGTGCGTGTGTGTGTGTGTGTGTGTATATATATATATATATATATATATATATATATATATGTAATACTTACACACCCAACTATATAAAACAAACACTAGGGTCAGGGATATACCTCGGCATTGTAGCACTTTCCCAGCAAGTGTAATGTCCTTAATTTGATTCCCAGTACAACAAAAACAACAACAACAACAAAACACTAATGTATATAAAAAACATAAACCCTAATACAATCATAGTGGTGGGGCCACAGAGATAGCTCATTAGTCTAAGCATCTACTGAGGCAAGTGCAAGGACTAGGGTTCGATCCCTAGTACCCATGCCAAGTCAGCCACTGAGACTTGGTGTGGTGGCGCATGCCTGTAACCCCAGTACTGGGGAGTGTGAAACAGGAGGATTACTACAAGTGCAAGTTGCGTGGTGTGACCCTGTACTAAATATATAAAATTTATTTATTTATTTATTTGCAGGACTGGGGATTGAACAAATATATAAAATTTTAAAAAGACCTATTGTAGTGGTGGACCTTAATACTGCACTGTCACAAAGAGATCAATAAAGAAATATCAGACTTAAAGCAAAACTTTGAGCAAATGTACTTAATATATGTCTATAGAGTAGTCCATTCCACTACAACAGAATATATTTTCTCTCACCTACACACATGGATTTTTTGCAAAATAGACAACCTACTAGCTCATTGAGCATGCTTACATATAAGCAAAGGAACTGAAATTATCCCATGCATATTATCAGACCATAGTGTAGTGTAATTAGGAATCAATGACAAAGAACCTCACTAAAACCACTTAAGTACACAGAAATTATATAACACACTCCTGAACAATCAACGAGTCATGAAAATTAAAGAAATTAGACACTTTCTAAAATTAATTGATAATGCTGACATAGCATACTGGAACTTAATGCAGTGAAGTCAGACCTATGAAGGAAATTCACACATGTGAATTCCCATATTAGAAAAGTACAATAAGCTCAAATAAATAACCTAATGTTAAACTTCAAGATTCTAGAAAAATAAAGGCAAGTTAAGCCAAAAGCACATAGAAGGGAGGACATTATAAAGATCTGAGCACAAATAAATGCAATTGAGACTAAGAAAAAAGTATAAAGGGCCTGCCTGGCAGGCATAAGGTCCTGAGTTTCATCCCTGGTACAAAAAAACAAAAAACAAAAAACACATATAAAGAATCAGTAAATCCAAGAGTTTTTTCCATTGAAAGATTAAAATA
This sequence comes from Octodon degus, assembly GCF_000260255.1. Taxonomy (NCBI): domain Eukaryota; kingdom Metazoa; phylum Chordata; class Mammalia; order Rodentia; family Octodontidae; genus Octodon; species Octodon degus. Next base: position 189,463 of record NW_004524948.1, on the reverse strand, counting down.
GTCAAGGCTGGAGTTTTCTGGTGCCATTTAAGAACTTTAGTGGACTCTGGGCAGCCTTTGGGACTCTATCTAGTAAGCTCTGACCTTCCTTAGTCCCCAGCGTGCAGACAGGAGCTTCTGCTGGTGCCCGTCCAAACTTTTAAGAACTTAGGAGAACTCCACTCAGGCCACTCAGCCTGTGGGACATAGGAGAGCTGCAATCTGTGGGGTCAGTGCTCGAAGGCACAGAGCTTTCCTGGAGACAGTTAAGAACTTTGCTGGACTCTGGGTGGCCTTCAGGACTCTGTCTGGGTGATTACTGGGCGCTTCAAAAGTGCCAAAACACAGGAGCAAAAGGCAATCTCAATCTTCCAGCCCACCCAGGACAAATCCAGGAGACAAAGACACACAAGAAGTTCGAAATCACACACATGAAATCTGAGATGATAGTAACTGGAGTAAAGAAACAAGTCCATCAAGCTATAGAAAAAATATCAGAAATAATCTCTCAGGTCCAAAAACAAAGGACAACAATCATGAAAGAATTACTCAGCACAGCAAAGGAATATATAGATAGAAAAACAAGAGAACAGAAAAATGATGGAAACACTGGATAAACAATACAGGAAAGAATCAGAATGCATGAAACAGAATTAAACAGCTATCCAGGAAATTAAGAACTCCATTGAAAGCTGGTAAAACCGCTGGAATAAAACTGAAGATAGTGGGGCCAGGGAAATAACTCAGTGGAATAAGTGCTTGTCTAGCAAGTGCAAGTTCTTGAGTTCGATCCCTGGTGCCACCAAAACAAAAAACTAAAGATAAGGGCCCGCTAAATAACGTAGCAGATTAAAGTGCCTGCAGGCAGGCACAGGGGCGGGGGTTCAATCCCTGGGCCTGCCATGCCAGCCCCGCCCTCAGGGTATGCCCGAGACAGCAATTGAGACTGGGTGTGGTGGCATGCACCTGTAATCCCAGCTCTTAGGAGGCTGTAAACAGGAAGATCACTGTAAACATGGTCACTAGTAGTGAGACCATGAACACCCTGTAGACCCTTCCCTAAAAAATACAAAAAAGAGGAAAATAACATAAAAAGATAAGCGATTATGTATCACTTATAACCATTAATGTAAATGGCCTCAATTCACCAATCAAAAGAAACAGACTAGCTGAGTGGATTAAGAAACAAAATCCAAAAATATGCTGCATACAAGAAACACATTTAACTCAAAAGGAGCTTGCAGACTGAAAGTCAAAGGATGGAAAACAATCTTCCATGCCACAGGGAACCAGAAAAATACAGGGCTAGCTATTCTGGTTGATGACAATATAAACTTCAAACCAAAAATCAGGGGCCAGGGAGATGGCTCAGTGGAATAAGCGCTTCCTTGGCAAGTGTAAGGGCCTGAGTTCAATCCCCGGTTCTGCAAAAAAACCCCACAACAACCAAAAATCAGCCAAAGTGATAAAAAAAAGTTTACTCCATACTTGTTAAGGGTAAACTATCAGAGGAAGAGATAACAATTATAAATATATATGCATGTAGGAGCATCTTCCTACATAAGACAAATTTTAATAGACAAAAAATCAAATGAGCAACAATATAATAATAATGGGGGACTTCAACACGCCACTATCACAAAGAGATAGATGAACTATACAAAAATTCAGCAAAGTGATAACAGAACTAAACAAAACCTGTGAACAAATTGACTTGGTAGAACTTTATAAAGTATTTCACCCAGCAAAAACGGAATACACACTGGTCTCAGCTGCCTGTGGGACATTCTCCAAAATAGATCATATACTAGAACACAGAGCACTCTTAGGTAAATGAAAAGGGATTGAAAGTATCCCATGCATACTATCTGACCACAATGCAATAAAACTAGAAATTATTAACAAAAGAAACTATAAAAAACCCCATAAATACATGGAAATTAAATAACCTCATAAACAACCAGTGGGTCACAGATAAAATTAAAGAAGAAATTAAAAAATATTTACAAACAAAAATGCAGACACAGCCCACCAAAACCTGTGGTGATGCAATGAAAGCTGTCTTAAGAGAAAAATTTACAGCAGTAAATTTGCACATAAGGAAAACAGAACAAGCCCAAATAAAGGATCTTATGCTGTACTTCAAGCTCCTAGAAAAAGAAGGACAAGTCAAGGCCAAAGACCAAAAAGGAGGGGCCGGGGAGATGGCTCAGTGGAATAAACACTTCCCTGGCAAGCGCAAGGACCTGAGTTCAATCCCTGGTTCCGGAAAAAAAAAAAAAAAAAGAAAGGAAAGAAAAAGCCCAAATTAATGAAATAAAGAATGAAAAGGGGGGCCGGGGAGATGGCTCAGTGGAATAAATGCTTGCCTGGCAAGCACAGGGGCCTGAGTTCAATTCCCGGTTCCATAAAAAAAAAAAAAAAAAAAAAAAAAAGAATGAAAGGGGTAAAATCACTACAGACTCAAGAGAAATTCAGAAGATCATTAATACCTACTTCCAACATCTTTACTCTCACAGGATGGAAAACACAGAGGAAATGGACTGTTTCCTAGATACATACGAAATGCCAAAGCTGAGCCACAAAGATGTAAAACCTCTGAATAACCCAATAACAAGAAACAAAATTGGAAATTTAATTTAAAAAAACTTACCAACAAAGAAAAGCCCAGGTCCTGATGGATTCACAGTAGATTTCTATAAGAAATTTAGAGAGGATTTAATGTCAATTTTTCTCAAACTCTTCAATGAAATCCAAAGGGAAGCAATTCTCCCAAACTCATTCCTGGAGACAAGTATTACTCTGATTCCAAAACTAAAGAAAGATCCAACTAAACTGCACTGGAAATACTTGAAAGAATCAATAATTGGGATCTCATTTTTTGTTTGTTTGTTTGTTTTATCATGTTTATAAAAAGTTTCTGTACTCCAAAGGAAATCTCCAACAGAGTAAAAGGAAAACCCATAAACTGGGAAAAAAATTATAGCTGACTGTCCCTCCAAGAAAGGCCTTCTATCTAGAACACATAAAGAATTTTAAAAAATCTGCCCCCCAAATTCAAAGATTCAATCTTAAATGAATAATGAATAATAATCTTTATTCTTTTAATGAATATAGATGCAAAACTCCTCCGTAAAATACTAGAAAACAGAATGCAGCAAATTATCAAGAAGATATACATTATGAACAAGTGTGATTCATTCCAGGAATGCAGGGATGGTTCAACATACATAAGTCCATAAATGTAATACACCACATTAATTGAACCAAGAACAAAAACCAAAGAATCTTCTAAATAGGTGTAGAAAAAGCTTCTGACAAAGTCCAACACTCATCCATGATAAAAACTCCACATAGAATTGCAATAGATGGTCTATATCTCAACCCGATAAAAGCCATCTTTGAGAAACTTACTGCCAACGTCATACTAAATGGGCAAAAACCAAAGACCTTCACTTTAAAATCAGGAAAAAGACAAGGATGTCCACTGTCTCTGTTATTCAGTATAGTTCTGGAAACATTAGCCAGAACAATTAGACAAGAGAGAGAAATAAAAGGAATAAGGATTGGCAAAGAAAAAGTGAAATTATCTTATTTGAAGATGACATGATACTCTACATAGAGGATCCCCAAAAGTCCACCAAGAGTCTTGTAGATTTAATCACCAAATTCAGCAATGTGGCAGGATACAAAGTCAACACCCAAAAATAAGTAGCATTTTTGTACACAAAGAATGAACACACTGAGAGAGAAATTAGGGAAACCATGCCTTTAATAATAATATAAAAAATACTTAGGAATCAATCTCACAAAGGATGTAAAAGATGTATTCAGTTGAAATTATGGTATTCTGTGAAAAGAGATTGAAGAGGATTTGAGAAAATGGAAAAATATTCCATGTTCCTGGGTAGGAACAACCAACATTATGACAATGGCCATACTCCCAAAATCATTATACAGATTCAATGAAATCTTGATTAAAATACCACTAGTATACCTCACAGAGCTAGAGACAACTTTCCTCAAATTCATTTGGAACCAGAAGAGACCCAGAGTATCAAAAGAAATCCCAGGAAACAAAGGAAAGGCAGGAGGTATCACAATCTCTGATCTGAAATTATACTATAAAGTTACTGTGATAAAATCAGCATGGTGCTGACATAGAGACAGACCTGAGGATCAACGGAACAGATTAGAAGATGCACACAATTAGAAACACACTTAGCCACCTTATCTTTGGTAAAAGGGACAAACCGGCTCACTAAAAGAAAGACAGCCTCTTTAATAAATAGTGCTAGAAAAACTGGCTTTCCAAATGCCAGAGGCTAAAACTAGACCCATGCCTGTCGTCATGCACAAAGCTAAGTCAAAATGTTTCAAATAGGGGGCCTGCCCCTTAGCTCAGTTCTTTAAGTGGCTACTTCAACAAAGCAGTCAGGCTCAGGTTGCTGTGGTTTGATCCCCACAACTCAAGCCAGCCAAACCTGCCCTGAAGGCATTCGGAGCAAAAAAAAAAAAAGGTTTCAAATATTTAAATATTAAAAGAGAAACACTAAATCTTCTGGAGGAAAATCTAGGTAGAAATCTTAAACACACATAGGGATAGGTAGAGAGTTCATGAACAAAAACCAAACTGCACAGGAAATACTTGAAAGAATCAACGACTGGAAAAAAATAAGTAATCAACAACTGGGATCTCATAGGTTTTTTGTTTGTTTGTTTGATCATGGTTTTGAAAAGTTTCTGCAGTCCAAAGCAAATCTCTAACAGAGTAAAAAGAAAATCCATAAACTGGGAAAAAATTATAGCTGACTGTTCCTCCAACAAAGGTCTTCTATTTGGAACATATAAAGAAGTTTTAAAAATCTGGTCCCCAAATTCAAAGACCCAATCTTTTTCTTTTTGGAGGAACCAGAGATTGAACTCAGGCCCTTGTGCTTGTCAGGGAAGTGCTTATTCTACTGAGCCATCTCCCTGACCCTAAAGACCCAATCTTGAAATGGCATCTGAGATGAATATACACTTTCCAGAGGGAGAAGTACAAATGACAAATAAATATATGAAAAAATGTTCAACATCATTGGTCATTCAAGAAATGCAAATTAAAATACCCCTGAGATTCCATCTCACCCCAGAAAAAATGGCTAACATCAAGAAGTCAACCAATAACAAATGCAGGATGGGCTGTGGAGAAAAAGGGATTCTTCTGCACTGTCGGTGGGAGTGCGAACTGGTACAATACTATGGAAATCAGTGTGGAGATTCCTTAAAAAGCTAGGATTGGATGTCCCATTCAAGCAAGCTATTCCCCTACTGGGTAGTTTTCCAGGACCGAAAACTTCATATCACAGTGATATATGTGCACCCATATTTATAGCAGTGCAATTTGTCACAGCCAAATCCTGGAAATAACCCTGATGCCCATCAACTGAGGAATGGATAAAGAAGATATGGTGTTTTTACACAATGGAGTATTATGAAGCTATAAAACAGGACAGCCTGCAAGAAGGCACAGGGGCCGGGGGTTCAATCCCTGGGCCTGCCCTGCCAGCCCTGGAGGTGTGCTGAGATGGCAACTGAGACTGGGTGTAGTGGTGCGTGCCTATAATCCCAACTCTTGGGAGGCTGTAAACAGGTGGATCACTATGAGTCCAATCTAGTAGTGAGACCCTGAACACCCTGTAGAACCTTCCCTAAAATACCAAAAAAAAAAAAAAAAAAAAAAAAAAAAAAAAAAGAAAAATTTAACTCGTTTGACAGTAAATGGATGCAACTAAAGAACACACTTCTTTTAAATTTATGTATTTGGTACAGGGTCTCTCTACACAGTTCGGACTCATAATGATCCTCCTATCTTCAGCCTCCCCAACACTGGGATTATAGGCATGCACCACCATGCATGCACTCAGTTGCCAGCTTCATGCATGCAGTGCTAGGGATCAAATCCCAGTCCCTGCACTTGCCCAAGTAGGTGCTTAGTACACTGAGCTATCTTGCCAGCCCTAGAGAACAAACTCTCGAGAAGAATTTTTTTTTTTTTTTTTTTTTTTTTTTTTTTTGCGGGGGCTGGCTCAGGTTGCCTTAAGGACAGGTCTGGTAAGGCATGTGGAGCTGGGGATTGAACCCCAGTCCCCCACTTCTGACTGGATTTGCCCAAGAAGGCGCTTAAACAACTGAGGTAACTTGCAAGCTCCCTAAAATTGATTTTTTTTTTTTTGTATTTAGGACAAGATGTACAAGGTGTACAGGGTCTCACTTCATAGATCAGACTCATAGTGATCCTCCTGTTTACAGCCTCCCAAGTGCTGGGATTACAAGTGTGCGCCACCACGCCCAGTGTCAATTGTTGTCTCAGCATACACTGGGGGGCAGGGCCTGCAGGGCAGGCTGGGGATCGAACCCTGGTGGCTGCACTCTGCCTAAGCAGGCTTTTTTAAGTCTGCTGACCTATCAGGCTGGCCTTTAGAGAACAAACTGTTCAGCCAAATAAATGAGACCAGCATGTGCAAACATCATATTGTCTCCTTAGTGTGAAAATGGAATTTAGTGAGAAATATGTAATCTGAGGGGTACAATAGATACTGGGAAGATGGAATAAACTTATTCAAAAGGAAAGAGTTATTGAGTTGAGGACAGGAAAGGGACTGGGGGAAAGAGATTTATCTTTGCATATGAGCAGGATGGTTTGGACAACTATACTATGCATTTCTGCTGGTCTATGGAAAGGAACAATTAATTCTTAATTTGTTTCATGTCCTGTTTTCAATTGTTTGTACCTTTTCTCTTCTTAATTTCTTATACATTTGTCTTTTTTCTCTTTTCTCTCTCTCTCTCTTTTTTTTATTTTTTGTATTTTAGGGAAGGATCTACAGGGTGTTTAGGGTCTCACTACTAGATCGGACTTATAGTGATCCTCCTGTTTACAGCTTCCCAAGAGCTGGGATTATAGGTGCGTGCCACCACACCCAGTCTCAATTGCCCTCTCAGTGCATCCCAGGGGTTGGGCCAGCAGGGCAGGCCCGGGGATTGAATCCCTGGGCCCTGTGCCTGCTTGCAGGTGCTTTAATCTGCTGAGCTATTTGGCCAGCCCTTCTTTTTTCTTTCTTCTTCCAATTTTGCATGCATATATCTGGTAATATGAGTAACTGATTGGAAGACAACACTATATATTACAACAAATACTTTGAAATTCATATTAGTTTGTTAAGTGACATTCTGTATACTTGTATTTTTTTGTTTTAATTCTAATTTGTATTCGCTTTAAAAAATAAAGTAAAATAAAATAAAATACAAAAAGAATGATAATGCTATGATGAAATGTACAAATTCTATGGAAAATATAAACTAAACATCACTCAAGAAGAACTGGACCATTCAAGTAGCCCAACATAAGGCTGGGCATGGTGGTGCATGCTTGCAATCCCAGCACCTGTGAGGCTAAGGCAGGACAATCACTGAAAGTTCATGTGCATCTTAGGCTACAAAGAGAGTTCTGGCTAACCTACACCGCATAGTGAAACCTTGTCTCAAAAAAGCAATAATGGGCTGGTGAGATGGCTCAGTGGTCTAAAGCACCTACTTAGGACAAGCTAAGCAAAACACAGGGACCGCGGTTCAATCCCCCAGCACCACATGCCAGCCAGCCCCGCCCCCTGGTGGGCTGAGCTGGCCACACACACAAAATGAATGAATGA
>NW_004524948.1:180475-181690 GCF_000260255.1 Octodon degus | reverse complement strand
GGTTCAATCCCCCAGCACCACATGCCAGCCAGCCCCGCCCCCTGGTGGGCTGAGCTGGCCACACACACAAAATGAATGAATGAATAAATAAATAAATAATTCTAAAAAAAAAAAAAAGCAATAAAAAAAAGAAAAAGAAAAAAAAATAGGCTGGGGATATAGCTCAGCAGTATAAGCACCTGCCTGGTAAGCACAAGGTCCTGAAAGATATAAAAATTCTACATAAACCAGTATCAGTTAATAAAATTGAAGAATTAAAAACAAAAACAAAATGAAACAAAACAAAAACAATACCAACAAAGCAAAGTCCAGGTCCTGATGAATTCTCTGCTGAATTCTACAAGAATGTTAGAGAAAATCTAATGCCACTTTTCATATTCTTTAATTAAACTGAAGTCAAAAGGGAACCAATATTCTCCAATTCATATTTGGAAGCAAACATTACCCTGATACCCAAAACCAGAGAAGGATCCAAAGAAAAATGAGAACTACAGGCCAATCTGCCTAATGAACACAGACGCAAAAAGCCTGAATAATATATTGCCAACAGAATGTAGTAAAACATTAAGAAGATAATGCACCAAGATCAAATAGCATTCATCCCAGGGATGTAGGGATGGTTCAACACATGCATATCAATAAATATAATACAGTGCATTAACAAAACCCAGGACAAAAATCTACGTTATATCCACAGAAGCAGTAACAGTGTTTGACAAAATTCAACACCTATCAAGATAAAAACCCTTTAGAAAATTGTAACACAAGGTCATTATCTTAATCTGATAAAAGCCGTCTATGACAAAGAGCCAACATCATATTAAATGGTCAAAATGATGCCCACTATCACCATTCCTATTCAATATAATTCTGGAAACATTTGCCTGAACAATTAGAGAAGAGAAAGAAAGAAAAGGAATAAGGATAAGAAAGGAAGAAGTTAAATTATTATTTGTGGATGACCTGATATTCTCCACAGAAGACTCTAAAAATGTTAACCAAAAGATGCCTAGGTTTATTGATAGATTGATACCAGGGGTCACACTGAGGACCTTTTGCTGGCCAGGGAGACACTTACGCCACTGAGCTATCATCCCGGCCAAGATGCCTAGACTTAATAAGGAAATGTAGTAGCAGAGCACAATACAATCCTTTTTTTAAAAAAAATTTTAACTTATATGTGTGTGTGTGTGTGTGTGTGTGTGTGTGTGTGTG
>NW_004524948.1:178405-180080 GCF_000260255.1 Octodon degus | reverse complement strand
AAAAAATATATATATTTTAAAAATCTAACAAAAGAAGTAAAAGATATTTATAATGAAAACAGTACTCTTCAAAAGGAGACTGAAGAGAATATCACAAAATGGAAGGGTATCTCCTGTTTTTGCATAGGTACAACCAATAGAGTGAAAATGACCACACTTACAAAATTATTATACAAATTTAATGTAACCTCAATCAAAGTGCCAATAACATACCACACAAAACCAAGAAAACAATCCTATAATTCATATGTAACCAGAAGGACATAGTGTAATGCTGGACACCAAGGGCAAGGCCAGAAGCTTCTTACTAACACAGAGAGAAGGTAACCTCTGCCAATGAGCTATCGGGGGCATTGGGCCAGTGTAATTTTTCACAGACTGCATCAGCTAGATGGCCACTCAATCGCCCACTGACGTGGTGAGGCACCATCTCTGGATAATCTTTGTAGTTACAGAAAATGTATGGATGTCCCATTGAACAGGGAGATGAGAGCATCTTGCTGGTCACAACGGGCCTGGGAACATCCATCCCTGAGTTACTACCTGTGGGGGACTTGGCTGAGGAGTGAATGCTTAAATTGCAGGGGAAACATTCAGGCATGTGAGCAGTGAATGGTTAAACAAAAAGAAGTTTAGATCAGTGAAGCATGTTTTATTTGGTCATTGTCCTTTCTCAAGACAATTACCTATCCTTGTGACAGTTTGTTGCTCAAAGTGCTTTTCCTCTCCTTTTTATCTTAGAGATTTTTTTTAATATAACTTTATTTATTTATTTATTTATTTTGTGTGTGTATGTGGCCAGTTCAGCCCACCAGGGGGCGGGGCTGGCTGGCACATGGTGGTGGGGGATTGAACCGCGGTCTCTGTGCTTTTGCTTAGCTTAGCTTGTTCTAAGTAGGTGCTTTAGACCACTGAGCCATCTCACCAGCCCTCTTAGAGATTTTCTATATAAACCCTGAGAGCTTTGGTGCTACTCCTGGGAGTCTCCCTTACACAGGGTGTTGTCAGTTGGAATAGCCCATCTGGGCTTCTCAGCGATTGAACTAAGCTTCATCTCTGTCTTTCATTCTGTACACTACTATAGTCAGTCACATACTGCTACAAATCGTGCTAAATGTAGGCATGATAAAAAAGAACTATGAGGTGTGGGGCCAGGGAGATAGCTCAGTAGAATAAGTACTTACCTGGCAAGCACAAGGGTCTGAATTCAATCCCTGGTTCTGGAAAGAAAAAAAAAATTGTATTAATATTATGGGCTGGGGAGATAGCTCAGTGGAATAAGTGACTGCCTGACTACCTGGCAAGTGCAGGGTCCTGAGTTCAATCCCCGGTACCGCAAAAAAAAAAAAAAAAAAAAAAAAAAAAAGAAAGAAAGAAAGAAAGAAATTATGAGGTGAAAAGCTAGGGAGAGACAAAGTGAAGTAGCCTACATCTACAATCCACCATAGAGGACCAACCTGTAAAAGTGTGGGAAAGATGTGTCGAACTCTTCATCCTGCTAAGGGGACGTATGCAGTCATGGAATAACCTGCCATGTCTTCATGGGGTTGCAGGTAGATCTTTTATTTTATTTTATTTTATTTATTTATTTATGTGTGTGTGTGGCCAGCTCAGCCCACCAGGGGGCGGGGCTGGCTGGCATGTGGTGCTGGGGGATTGAACCGCGGTCCCTGTG
>NW_004524948.1:177754-178305 GCF_000260255.1 Octodon degus | reverse complement strand
AGTAAAGCCATGCTGTTATGTTGAGCTGTAGGGGACTCAGGTCAACAATTTCTGACATTGCCAGTCAAGTGGAAGACCCAATACTGTTATGGACTCCTGGGCTCTTTTGGAATATTCCGCTGAGTTCACATACCTATAATATTCAAATGATGGAACTAAACAAAAAAGCATATACAGATGAATGTCCATTTTGTATCTCTGTGTTCAAAATGATTAGGATAGATATATAGTTAGTTACATTCTCTTAATGAATAGATGGATTTATTCTAATAGTGTTTGTAAATAGGATATGATGTCTGCATCTTGTACAACAAATAACCACTAGGAAGAGAGTATGCAATGTGTTAATTATTGAAACTGTCCTACCAATTTGATCTGAAACTTTCTCATTGCTATTTGTTTCTCAATAAAATTATGGAAAAACTATCATTATAATATGACATGCTTTTGTATCACCTCATTACCATATAACAAAAGTCTTCATCCTTAGGAACTAATCAAAAAACATCAAGGAGCTATCCATCAAAATATTACTTTGGATATAGATGTTC
>NW_004524948.1:176201-177324 GCF_000260255.1 Octodon degus | reverse complement strand
AAAAATTTGAGGGGCTGAGGCAATAGCTCGGAGGCATAAGCACCTACCTGGCAAGCATAAGATCCTGAGTTCAATCCCTGGCTCCACATGCTGACAAGCCCCAGAACCCTGGGCATGCCATGCCAGTCCCAGAACTGGGCATGGTGGGGGTGCATGCCTGGAATCCCAGCACTCGGGAGACATAGGAGCATGGTTACAAGTTCAAGACCAGCCTGGGGGCTATAAAAGCAAGCACAGGGCCAGCCTGAACTGCATAGCAAGACCCTGTCTCAAAAACAAAAAATTGATTTTAGCCTGCACCTCAATTATTAAGCTGTTAACTGGAGGGAAGTCTAACAATAAAGGACTAGGAACAAATGGGACAGAAATTAAGATAATCTTTAAGTTCCATAAATTTACACACCTTGCTACCTGCACCTTTGCAGGGTCACTATTTACTCTATTCAAGTAAAGGAAGCTCCATTGAAAAAGCCAACTTCACTAAGTGTGGTGGTGCTTGCCTGTAATCCCACATTTGGGAGGCTGAGTTCAGAAGACTATCATGAGTTTAAGGCCATCATGAGATTCATAGTGAGTTCAAAGCCAGTGTGTACTATAAAGATCCCATCACATCCCCCTCACCCCCACACCTCCAAAAAGTCATGGTGGTACATGCCTGTAATCCCAGCACTTGGGAAGCTGAGGCAGGAGGATCACTGAGTTCAAGGCCAGCCTGGGGGCTACAAAGTGAGTTCAAGACTAGCCTGAACTGCCCAGTGAAACTTTGTCTCAAAAAGAAAAAAATAAATAAATATATATTAAAAGCCACTCTTCCCTACCCAGGCTTGTTCTGAAGCTCATTTTCTACATCCTCCATCATTGGTTGAACTTCTACCCTATTTAGGCTTTTATTTTTGCATTTTAAAAATGTATAAAAGAGGCTAGTAACAAAAATTTTAAAATGTATATGTATCTTGTCTCTAGGGGGAATGAGTGACCCTGACATGAGCATTTGCTTTATGGTATATTCAAAGAGTAAAGAGTATTTCAGGGGCTGGTGAGATGGCTCAGTGGTCTAAAGCACCTACTTAGAACAAGCTTAGCAAAGCACAGGGACCACGGTTCAATCCCCCAGCACCACATG
>NW_004524948.1:168438-170476 GCF_000260255.1 Octodon degus | reverse complement strand
TGGAATCAATTTGATGGGATTCCAATAACGTAACTTTGGGATTACAAATATTGGCTTCTTGGACCAAGATGAGGACCTGGAAGTGTCTCCTACACTTTTGCATTTCACTGCATTGTTGTAGTCAATGCCTGTTTCAAGAGTCTCTTTTTTTATGAATTTAGTACGGGGCCTAAGGGTCTCACTACACAGATCGAACCTGTAGTGATTCTTCTGTTTTTAGCCTCCCAAGCACTGGAATTACAGGTGTGCACCACCATGCCCAGTCTCAGTTGCCCTCAGCATACACTGGGAGCGGGGCTGGTATCACACACCAGGGATTGAACCCCAGGTCCCTATGTCTGCCAAAGGACACGTTTTAATCTGCTGAGCTATCTGGCTGGTCCTGAAAAGTCTTTCATCTGCTGGTTGCATCCAGGTTTGAACAGACAAAATATGTTTTCTAGGCAACCTATGAGAGTACTCAGCATCTTCTTATCACATGCAATCCTTGCAGATAAATAGTTGATGACATCTACCTTTCTCCAGGAACACAGATATTAACATTAATGACATCCTCTTCCAAAAACTTTCATCTGACCTACACTGACTGAATATATACGCAACCAAATACTTTCAATACTTTCTGGACTCTGGTGGTAAAATAGTCCTCATTTAAAAATTAAATTAAAAAAATTAAATTAGAAAAAAATAAGATAAAAATTAAATTAGAAATTAAAATACTAAAATTTATAATCATTATGTTTATAGCTTTAAAAAAATCCATGCTAAAAAGGCTTTGGTAACTATTTTCATCCTTCCAGGCATCTCTGGCCCACTCATGATGTGTCTAACAGTAGTTTCAGGAACTGCTATAGAAGCTGTCCCTCTAGTTCTCATGTTGCACATCATCAAGGCGGTAAAGGATAGAGATATGCCAGTGCTCTTGGAGAAGCCTCTTTCCACATCCATGGACACATCATTCCCAAGGTTTACTGTGGACAGTGAGGCCTCCTTGAAAAAGCATGGGCCCAGGGTGGCTTGCTGGTTAGCTCAGTTGTTTAAGCGCCTGCTGGGGCAAACCCAGTCAGGCGCAGGGGATGGTGGTTTGATCCCCAGCTCCCCATGCCTCACCAGACCCGTCCTTAAGGCAGCGTAAGGCAGCGTGAGCCAGTGAAAAAAAGAAAAAGCAGGGGTCCAAATCACTACGCTTTGATATAGTCCACCAGCAGGAAAGAGTGGATTTTTCTTGTTCTCACTGCCATACCAGATGCCATGATGCTGGATAATGTTACCCGGCATCAGATTAGTGATCTTTCAAGTAAACCCCTTGGGAACAAGTACTAGGAGTTCATAGAATATGCCAAAATGAAAGGCAACCATCATGGATGATGGACTTTCTTGGAATGCTGCCATTTTCCATCCCTAAGCCACTAAGGATAACTTAATAAAGAAGGGATTCAAGAAACAAACCATTTTGCCAAACATCACACACTTGTCTTAGTACTGCATGTTCTGGGCAACAAGTATTCTACTGCATGTATTTATTATCAACAGTACGTAATTATTGTCTTCTTTAAGATAAACAGAAAAACAAAAACCAGTGTCAGAACTACCTCACAGATACTTCAAAGCAAAATCACAAAAACATTCACATATCCTAAGGCCTAGATACCAGAACTCACCAGAGCACTCCTTATCCTCAATGGAGGCACAATGACAACTGTTACAAATCCAGTCAGACATCTTTGACCAGGGATTGAACTCAGGACCTTGCACTTGTCAGGCAGGTACTTATGCCGCTGAGCTATCTCCCTGGCCCAGTCATATATCTTTTACATCTATGAATATACAAGACACAGCACCAGAGAAGGCATTTGGTGGAGCTTTCATTGTCCTCATAAATTCTAGAGACCTGGTTAAAATGAGGGACTCAAATGTTTTCTCAAATTATTTCCTTTCATGGGGCTGGAGAGATGGCTCAGTGGTCTAAAGCACCTACTTGAAACAAGCTTGGCAAAGCACAGGGACCACGGTTCAATCCCCCAGCACCACATGCCAG
>NW_004524948.1:165881-168338 GCF_000260255.1 Octodon degus | reverse complement strand
ACACACACACACACACACACACACACACACACACACACAAAATTAATTTTAAAAAATTAGAAAAGAGTATTTCAGACAGTGAGTCTGTAGAGGCCATTGACAAAATAAACTGTAGAGCCATTAAGCCATAAGCATGAGATGACACTGTGGGACTGGACAGTCTCTGTGAAAGCAGTGTTCACTACTTCTCAGTTTAATGTAGGGCTTCAAGAACACCAGAAAGCTGACATTGCTCAGTTCATCATGAATTTAGGGGCCAGGGAGATGGCTTAATAGGATAAGTGCTTGACTGGCAAACGCAAATCTGAGTTCAATCCGAGTTCAATCCCTGGTTCCACCAAAAGAAAAAAAAAAAAAAAAGAAGAATTTATTTTTTTTTAATTTTTTTTTTGGCGGAACCGGGGATTGAACTCAGGCCCTTGCGCTTGCCAGGGAAGCGCTTATTCCACTGAGCCATCTCCCTGGCCCAAAAAGAAGAATTTAAATGTAGGCATTCCTATTGGAATTGGCACACTTATCTGAGAAGGTCCCTATGCTGTTCCCCAGATTCAGATCTAGATAAATCCTGGGACTTTTCCTCAAGCCACTCGTGCCACCCTTAAGATTCATAAGGCACAAGTACATGCCGCTGCCTTGCAGCCTCAAAAATGTTATAACTGTGGCAAGGAGGGAATCTTCAAAAAGACTGTAAAAAGAGCAAACAGTAAAAAGACCAAACCAAGACAAAAATGTCCTAAATGTAAGGAAGGGCATCACTGTGCCAATCAGTGCTGCTCCAGATTTCATAATGAGGGAAACCCTAGCTCCATAAATGCAAGGAAACACAATTCCATGCCCCCCCCCCAAAAAAAAGGAGTCAGTCATGAAATGTTCATGCTCTGGTGTGAGACTCCAACACGAACCCATTGTTAAAATCTTAGCTAATGAATATATGCACTTTTGACTTCCAATTGGAGTTGGTATTTTTAAAAATATGCTTAAAGTATTTCTTTCCTGTGCATTAAAAATGCTTAGATAATAATTACAGGGTTAACTCTTTCTTCCTGCATTTTACTGGTACTAAGATAATTTTGCTCTCCTATATATTTCGCTCTCTTACATTTCACTATATTGTTGTATTCAATGCCTGTTTCAAGAGTCTTTCACCTGCTGGTTGCATGTAGGTTTAATGGGACAAAAAATCTTTTCTAGGAAACCTATGAGGGTGAGCAGCAGCTTACTGCCACACACAATCCTTTCAGACAAGCCCTTGATGACATTGTTTGCAGTCATTCAAATTAAGAAAGTAACAATCTGAGAGCAAAAGATGAAAAAAGAAAAAAGAGAGAAGGAAAATTGCAATCTAAAATCTAAGCAGTGGGCTGGGGAGATAGCTCAGTGGCATAAGCATCTGCCTGGAGAGTGCTAGGTCCTGAGTTTGATCCCTGGTCTCCTCTGCCTTAAAAAAAATTCAAGCAGAAGATTCCAGGCTTATTATAGAGAGACTACAGAATGTAAAAGAAAATAGATTATTTTAAAAAAGCTGTAAGTATAGAGATTTGCTTTTGATGAGATAGGATTCTGTATGATAAAAAAAACTTTTTACCTTACTAGAAAGATAGAGATAATGGCAGAACTAGAAAGCTTAAGTATGTCAATAAACTCTGTAGAGGATGCAATTTATAGAAAGAAATACTCTATATTACTTATTTTAAACTTTGCTCTTGTTAGTTTGAGTGCAAACCATTCCTTCAAAACCTCCATATTGCTCAAGGATTAGGGAACTTTAACCAGTGACTGCCTTCCTGGTTCCAACTCTCCCCTCTTAACTACTGCTTTCAGGCAAAGACTAGTACTCTCTCGTCCAAGATTAGTACTAAACAGCTTTTCTTCTTAACTAGCAGAGATACCTAAACCATGACAAAAATCCAGACAAAACTACCTCCTTAACAAGGCTGATCTGGATTATGACTCATTATTGTTGACTTCATGATATAGTAAATATATTTATGTTTCCCAAGTATACAGATCTTCAGAGATGAAAAGCTAACAAATTATTATCATACTGGTGACTTGCAGGCTAAAGCTGTCTATGGTTGTCAAATTTGAGGCTCAAATATCTGTTCTTTCCTCGTTTTCCAGTTACTTGTGGTGAGACATGCCTGTCAATCCAGCATGAGACAAACCATTACAGAACAAGTCCATGGGCTCCTCAAGACCCAGTTATTAAAACAAAAAAGGAGGCATAAGGTGGAAAGAACTGTAATTTAATAAGACTTTACATTTTAAAAATGTTGATTCAGAAGGGTTCACAGTAGTACAGAAAAGCAACTCATCGGAAAAGACACTGCAAACCACAAGGATTCTCTTCACTTCTGAAAAGCTGGTTTTTGAAAATTATGTAAGTTTGAACTTACTGACATATATATGTCAAGTAAGTGCTATGGTTTATTTGGCTCATGTTTTTACCATATATAT
>NW_004524948.1:158666-160320 GCF_000260255.1 Octodon degus | reverse complement strand
TTTTTAAAATATATTTGGGGGCTGGTGAGATGGCTCAGTGGTCTAAAGCACCTACTTAGAACAAGCTTAACAAAAGCAAAGGGACCGCGGTTCAATCCCCCAGCACCACATGCCAGCCAGCCCTGCCCCCTGGTGGGCTGAGCTGGCCACACACACACACAAATAAATAAAATAAAAAAAATAATAATAAAAAAAAATAAAATATATTTGGTACAGGGTCTCACTTTGCAGCTTGGACTAGTTGTGATCCTTCTGTTTTCAGCCTCCCTAGTGCTGGGATTACAGGTGTGCACCGCCATGTTGAGACTCCGTGGCCAGCTCAGTGTGCCTGGGGGTGGCCCCATGTAGTATGTGGTACCCGAGATTGAACCCTAGTCCCTGCACTTACCTAAGCAGGTGCTTAGTCCACTGAGCTATCTTGCCGGCTCCAGTTTGTCATTTTCTACAGCATGTTTGATACTGTTGATATTACTGATTGTACTAATTTAGCTAAGGTGACAAATTTATTCTAATCAGTTGTTCCTTCTTGTATGCCAAGACTGAGATTGCATGAGGGTCATAAAACTATATGCCAATGCCACAGAATCAGGCGAGGTCAATTAGACAGGAATTTCTCATCCTCAAGAAACTGAAGAGGTAGAATCTTGCAACAGACTGAAAATCCAGAATGCATTTATACCTGGAAGATATCCCTGAGAAGCACTCATTTGAAAAGGTTTCTGAATTCTATCAATAAAGAAGTCAACCATAAACAATTTAAAAATATCAACCCAAAAATTAAACTAGAAAATGAGAAGGCAAGGAATAAGATGCAACCCCACACTTCCAGCTTGCCAAAGGCAATCACATAGGCAAGAGAACATTTTTGAAAGCCATACAACTTCATGCTTTGAAGTGGTAATAGCAGCAAAAAAAAAAAAAAAAAAAAAAGCGTATGAATAACACTGTAGAGAAAAATGAAGTCAGAAAGAATTTCTCAGATAACTACAGAGATGGTGACCACAAAGAAAGATATACATTTATTTATTTATTTATTTATTTTTTATATCAGGGATCAAACTCAAGACCTTGTGCTTGCCAGGCAGGCACTTATGCCACTGAGTTATCACCCCTACCAAAGCCATGGACTTTTTTATTTAAAAAAAATTTTTTTAAATGTATTTGGTATAGGGTCTCACTATGCAGCTCGGACTTGTAGTGATCTTCCTGTTTTCAGCCTCCCCAGAGCTGGGATTTCAGGTGTGTGCCACTAGTACCTCCAGGGGCAGGCCAGTGTGGCATGTGGTGCAGGGGATGAACCCCCGTCCCTATGCTATCTCACTGGCCCTAAGACATAGAGTTATACCAGATACTTATAAAATAAACATAGGAACATAGGAAAATGTTGAAATCTATGAATTTTAAATATAGCAAAGAACTGTATAATTGAGGATATTAAAAATTCTATTGAAAGTACATACAGCAAAATAAACAAATGTGAGGAGGACAGGATATCAGATCTAGAAGACAGGATGATATGGATCATGAAAAGAAACATTTCTTAAAAATAGTAAGGGAGGGCTGGTGAGATGGCTCAGTGGTCTAAAGCACCTACTTGGAACAGGCTTGGCAAAGCACAGGGACCGCGGTTCAATCCCCCAGCACCACATGCCAG
>NW_004524948.1:154836-158566 GCF_000260255.1 Octodon degus | reverse complement strand
GACTCGTAGTGATTCTCTTGTTTTCATTTTATTATTTTATTTTTTATTTTTGTGGTACTGGGGATTGAACTCAGGACCTTGCACTTGCCAGGCAAGTGCTTATTCTACTGAGCTATCTCCCCAGCCCCCAATTCTCCTGTTTTCAGCCTCCCAAGTGCTGGTTTTACAGGTGTATGCCACCACACCCAGTCTCAACTGCGGTCTCAGTGTGCCCCGGGGTCAGGGCCAGCATAGCACACTAGGGATTGAACCCCAGCCGCTGCACTCTGCCTAAGCAGGTGATAGTCCCCTGAGCTATCTGGCCAGCCTACCTCATCTGTTTTGACATACTTACATGGGAAGATCCAAAACTCCCTCTTTCTTTTTATGACATATCATATACAGGTGGAACATAACTGCCACCTTCTGAACCCTTAAGGAACTATGCAAAGGACTATGGCCACTCTATTTCAGTGATTTACCCCACACATGGTATTTCCTGGCAAAAGAACTTACATTATATACAGTAGTTATCATATTCCTTTCCAGCCACAACGGTATATAAGTAGTTTTAATATCTCTTAATTAAATATCAGTGGGCTGGAGAGATGGCTCAGTGGTCTAAAGCACCTACTTGGAACAAGCTTAGCTAAAGCACAGGGACCACGGTTCAATCCCCCAGCACCACATGCCAGTCAGCCCCGCCCCCTGGTGGGCTGAGCTGGCCACACACACACACACACACTCTAAATAAAATGTAAAAATAAATAAAAAAAATTAAATATCAGTCAAATTATGCTACTCAGACAACAAGCTGAAGCTTGGCTTCCCACCAATCTCATGGGAAAATGAGTGGGTATTTAGTCCTTGAACAAATTACCTTAGAACCTGAACCTATCAGACAAAAAAGGTTTTTTGAGTATTCTAATTGCCATTATTATGTTGCAGTTACACTGGCGATTGCTGTGGTCATCTTAAATCATCCCATTCAAACTGCTCAAACCATAGATAGCTATTTCTAAAATGTTACCTCAGAATTAATTAATACTCATAAAGGATCTACAAAGATGTGATGCCCTTGAGGCAGCAGTCAGCTGGCTCAGTGGATACCCACCAGCTATTTGGACATGCACTTGGCTTAGTTTGATGCCAGTTCCCACTGTACATCATACCTACTCTAATCATTCAGTCTTGGGAGAAAGTCCAATGCATGCTTCTCAGTGATTTTCACAGACCTTAAGGGAGAGATTACTACAGGCTGCCTTCATAAATTAATGCAAGCTCCCACCCAAATGTGGTGGTACACAACTCATGATGGTTTACTACAGTGTTAAAGTTGTGCTCCTATCCCTACATGCCTCCTTACCCAATGTCCAGTGTGATTAAAATTACTCATGCTGGGGCGGGGAGATAGCTCAGTAGAATAAGCACTTGCCCAAGGGCCTGAGTTCAATCCCTGGTTCTGAAAAAAAAAAAAAAAAAAAAAAATTTACTCACACGGGGCTGGGGAGACAGCTCAGTGTTCTGAGCACCTGACTGGGAAGCGTAAGGACCCAGGTTTGATCCTTGGCACCACATGACATGCCAGCCTGGGAACCCGGGCATGCCATGCCAGCCACCAAAACTGGGTATGGTGGTGAATGTCTGTAATCCCAACACTGGGGAGGCTGAGACAAGAGGATCACTATGAGTCTGAGCTGCATACTGAGACCCTGTATCAAAAAAAAAAAAAATTACTCATCCTGTTTAATTGACAACAGCAGATTATTTTGTTCTTCTGTGTGGAGGACCACTTGAGCAGCTCTCCTTGAAAGAAGGAGCCTTTAAGCAACAAATCTGATTTTTCCCAGAGTATTTTGGTTCCTAGACCTATTTGTGATGTTAATCTTAAAGGGAAATCTTTTATTGGTCTGATGGATTCAGAAGCTGATGTTGCTATAATCAGTAGCCAATCTTGGTTGCCTGCTTGGCCAACTAAACCTGCTTCCACAGCTCGGATAGGCTTATGATCTGCTCAGTGTTCCTCACAGACAGTGCTGCCTCTTTCATACATTGGCCCTGATGGAGTGGAAGGTATTACGACACCAATTATTGCACCCATTCCAGTCAATCTAGGGTGCATAGACCTCATAAAAGAATAGGACACTCTGTTACTTCCTCTGGAGCCTCAGAGTTATGTATTACAAGATAGCAGGATGATGGCTAAGGTGGAATATCAAGAAAGCAAAGGCTTAGCAAAACTTTGCAGGGCTGTACTCATAATTCTGCTTTTACTTAAATGAAAAAGATATATAATTGGATTTATAATGAAGGTCATTGGTACTCTGCAGGAAAAGTGAAGGGTTTTATTTACATTGGCAAGAGAACAACCTCAATTGAGTCATCTCAAACCTACTTTATTGCAACTGTTTTTGGAATTGCTGGGAGTTGTATCAATTAGAACTCATTCCTTCTTGATCTTATTAGATAGTACTCTAATCTCCTAGATTTGTTGTCATCAGTTACTTATAATACAAATGCTACTGTAAATCCAATTTTCATTTTTGATAAAGCAAGACAACCACATAAATTTGTTTCTCAAAATTATCAACCTTTGCAAAAGGAATGTAAAATTATCAGAGCACAAACTAGACAAATAATATCATGTCCTATTTGTCAGCTCATTCTTAGGCCTATTCCTAAACAAAGCTACAATCCCAGAGGTCTTAGAACCAATTGGTCATGGCAAATGATTGTTTTTTTATTTATAGCAAATGACTATTACCCATATATCCTCTTTTAAAAAACATCAATATATTCATGATTTTATAGATACATATTCATATGTGCCCCATGCTGTCCGTCATACAGATAAAAAAATTAATGTATCTTAAAACACTGTTGGGGGAACTACCCGCTCGGGCCCCCCTCCTGTCCCTCTCTTAGACAGGAGCTTTCTTTCTCTCAATAAATATATTCTGCTCATAACCTCCATTTGTTCCTAAAATTCAATCTTCGGTTTTAGAGAACACGAACTCGTACAGGTCAGGTCCAGACATTGTTTTTCTCTATGTCATTTGGAGGTTCCTTGTATGGTTTGGAGGTCACCCACCCGAGACCAGTTTTTCTCCTTGTATCATTTTGGAGTTTCCCACCCAGATCATTGGACGGAGGCTGCAGGCCCAGCACAGAACCCTTCGGCAGAACTCCCTGCAAAGAAGCTAGAGGCAAGACCCACCCAGCTAACTCAGGAGCAGAACATCTTGCCAGAGAGACACAAAGGGTTCAACTATAACCCCTGCAGCAGAAAGAAGTGGAGCACAGCAGCCAGATCCAAACAACACCCACCTGGAGGAATCCGAACTTTACAGATCTGGACCTGGTGCTAAGTCAAGAAGAGCATGGAGCAAAGTACTTCAAGACTTGCAAGAAAACAAATTCCAACCCAGACTGATCTATCCTGTAAAACTCTCTTTCAAGTATAATGGAGAAGTGAAATATTTTCATGACAAAGAACAACTAAAGAATTACATGACGACAATGCCAAGCCTACAGACTACTAAATGATGTTCTAGAGAGGGAGCATATTGATCACAGCCCCATGAATGAGAATGGAAAGAACCCATCAAATTGGGCAAACAATTAAACAGAGGAGAATAAGAGGTATACAATGGTAGTCTTTTAGTTATTCTTTTGTGTTCAGCAGCAGAATATTTTCATCAGTACACCCTACAAATGGACTTCTCTTCCACCCTATGGGTCATGATTCCAC
>NW_004524948.1:146879-150410 GCF_000260255.1 Octodon degus | reverse complement strand
AATAAATGACATAAAAAACCTGTTCACAGAGGTAAAGGAAAAAAAAAAAAAAAAAAAGAGAAAAAGAATTTGATATGCAGATAAATGAGGTACACAGAAATCCAATTAGGCACAAGCCAAAATAATCTACACCAAGGCACATAATAGTGAAAATTCTAGAAATTCAACACAAGAAAAAAAATATTAAAACCTGCTAGAGAAAGAAAAAAATCACTTATAAAGGAAAGCTCATAAAAGGGCTGAGAATATAGCTCTGAGGCATAAACTCCTGCCTGGCATGCACAAGGTCCCAAGTTTGATCTCTGGTACTGGGGGGAAAAAAAGGAAAGCTCATCAGAATCACAGCAGACTTTATAAAAATAAACCGTTAAATCAAGGAGAACATGAAGTATTTCAAGCCCTAAAAAATACAACCTCCAATGCAGATTGATGTACTCACAAAATTATTGGTGTGGTTTGGAGTTTAGAAGGGGTACAATACAAGGATATATAATTTATGATTGCTTTATAATAGTCACCAAAAGAGTCATATACAAAGAGAGTGCAGGAAATCTGGCCACACACTAAAACCAAAAGAATCCATCTGAGGGTCTGGATCCCACAATAATGTCATACATGAGTCCAGCTAAAGTCCTAGAGCCCATAACAATGCTACCCATGAGTCAAACTGCAGGCCAAGGGCCCATGGCAATGTCTAGTGTAGGTCTGTTTCAAGGATCTATGCTTGGAAGCCCCATAGGACAGTGGTGGAAGCTGGGAAGACTGTGCCAGCAGGCTGAGGGGACTGCAGTGGAGTCAGGAAGCAATGCTCAGAACTAGAGTTCTCCTGAAAGGTACCACAACCATTCTCTGTGACAGTGAGGCCCCAAGCTCCTCTAACCACTAGAATAGCCAAATTCAATAGGAAAGCCAGCATGATAAACTTCTCCAGGGGAGCTAACGGCTCCATACTTTTAAACGTCTTCCTCTCCAGTTCTGCCTCTTATATTGCCAGCAACAATCCTCAGATGTGCCTCCCATACCCAGCACCACACTGGTTCTGTTTAGCTAGGTGTTAAAAATTGACCACATAAAATATCAGGTAAGTATCAATACACTTTAAATTGGGGACCTCAATATCCCACTGTCATAAATAGATGAACTAGAAAAAAATTAAAGAAACATCAGGATTGAATCAAAATTTTGAACAAATGAACTGAGTAGATGGCTATAGAGTGTTCTCTACCACATCAGAATGTACAATCATGTCAGCTGCACATGTGATGCTCTGAAAAATAGACAACATACTAGCTCGTAGAACATGCTTAAATTAAAAGGAATTGAAATTATTTCACGCATTTTAGCAGATCATAGTATGATGAAATTAGAAATCAATTTGTGGCAAAAGAAGCCACAAGAATTACATAAACACACAGAAATTAAATATCACCCTACTGAACTGGTCACAGATAAAAAAGAAATTAGTTTCTATAATTAAACAACAATGCCAATACAACACACTGGAACTCATGAGATGTAATGACAGTAGTCAAAAAATGTGAGCTCAAGGCATGGCCTTCTGTGTGTCCACTCCTAATGTGTCAGTGGTGGATCTGACCTGCTGCCTGGAGAAAGTGGCTAAATACGACATCAAGAAGGTAGTGAAGGGGCTGGTGAGATGGCTCAGTGGTCTAGAGCACCTACTTGGAACAGGCTTAGCAAAGCACAGGGACCGCGGTTCAATCCCACTGCACCACAAGGCAGCCAGCCCCGCCCCCCTGGTGGGCTGAGCTGGCCACACACACACACACACACACACAAATAAATAAATAAATAAATAAAATTTAAAAAAAATAAAGTTAAAAAAAAAAAGAAGGTAGTGAAGCAGGCATCAGATGGTCCCCACAAGGGTATCCTGCGCTACATGGAGGACCAGGTTATGTCTTGCAACTTCGACAGTGACATTCACTCTTCCACCTTTGATGCTGGGGCTGGCATCGCCCTGAATGACCACTTTGTGAAGCTCATTTGCTGGTATGACAATGAGTTCAGCTACAGCAAAAGGGTGGTAGACCTCAGGGTCCACATGGCCTCCAAGGAGTAAGTGCCCCCCCACCACAGTGCAGCAAGACCAGACAGATGGAAAGGCCATGCTGTAGAAGTCACTGCCCTACTGAGAAATCTCCCCCTCACAGCTTCCATCCCAGGCCCCCTAAAAGGGGAGGGGCCTCGGGAGCCCTGGCTCGCTGTCCTTGCACACCATCAATAAAGCCCACTGTACCAAAACAAACAAACAAACTGTGAGCTCAAAAACCCCCTGATGTTGAATCTCAAGCTTCTAAAAAAGATGGGCTGAGGAGACAGCTCAGTGGCATAAGTGCCATCCTAGCAAGTGCAGCATCCTGAGTTTGATCCCCAGTACCAAGAAAAAGAAAGGCAAGAGAAGTCCAGTTTGTACTAGGGAGGAAATTGTAAAGTTCAGAGCAGAAATTAATTTCCAGTAAGAAACCAATACATAAAACCAATGGGTCAAAGACCAAATTCGAGGAAGGAAATCATAACTGTAATTATAAAGATGGAAGCAGAAATCAACAAACTTTAAGTGAAATGAATCAGACTTGCATGTATAAACAACTTATTGTCTCCCTAGTGTAAGAAACTAAAAGAGTAAATAAGACCCAAAATCTGCAATAGATATTGTGAAAGGGAAAGAAACTGCCTAAAAGGAAAGAACAACTGGAATGGGGAAAAGGAAGGAAATGGGAAGGGAAAAATACAGATATAGATATAGATATACACACATGTACACATGACAGCTAAGATATACTACTGATTTCTTTTAGTTCATTGAAGGGAATGGTTTGGGCTTATATTGTTTGATCAATCTTACATGCCGATACTTTATAATCTGAACAATTAGTTTCAAGATAATGATATAAAATACATTAGCAATTATTAATTTCCTATCTTGTTTTGAAATTCTGTATGCTTATTTTTTCTCTTTAAAAATCAATGAAATTGAGACTAATAAATCTTATTTTTTTAAAAAGTAACAAATGGGCCAGCCAAATAACTCAGTGGATTAAAGCTCCTGCAAGCAGGTGCACGGGCCAAGGGTTCGATCCCTGGGCCTGCCATGCTGCCCTTGCCTCCCCCCCGCCCCCGGCCCAGGTGCACTGAGGTGGCAATTGAGACTGGGTGTGGTGGCGCATGCCTGTAATCCCAGCTCTTGGGAGGCTGTAAATAGGCAGATCACAATGAGTCCGATCTAGCAGTGAGACCCTGAACACCCTGTAGACCCTTTCCTAAAATATAAATGAATAAATAAATAAATAAATAAATAAATAAATAAATGTGACAACTCACAGGCACAGAAACCAAAATATATTATGGGACACAGCCAACTAAAACTTACTATATCTGATGAATTTAGTTTAAGGTCAAGAAAAAATTTGGATGGGGCCGGGGAGATAGCTCAGTAGAACAAACACTTACCTGGCAAGCACAATGTGCTTAGTTCAATCCCCGGTACCACCAAAAAAAAAAAAAAAA
>NW_004524948.1:146156-146779 GCF_000260255.1 Octodon degus | reverse complement strand
AAATAAAAAATAAATCAAAAAAAAGTGTTTGTCAGCCTTTGGTAATTTAATGTTACAAACATTAAAATCTCATATTGGTCCTACTTACATTAGTAAAAATTTTCACAATTTTAAATGATAACTGCACAATAAAGCATGTTTTAAGGACCTTCTATAATCCTGAAAGTCAAATAATAATCCAACGCACTTGTGTTAAACTAAAAAATCAGCCTGTCAAACAAAAGAAAGGGAGAACACAGAGTCAAAACTTTTCTACATAGATTTTGGCTTCTGAATCCAGCTTGCCGTGAACTTCAAACAGGTATTTGGAATAGTCTGGCATCACTTTTAAATTGGGGCTAAGGTTATACTTATAATTTCCACAGAAAATCAAGACATTATGACCTCCAGAGCTGCTCTCTGGCCAGAATCCAACTCATCTACACAATACATCAAGCTCTCTGCCAAGACCTCAAGCAATAAACCCTACAGCACATCATCCACCTTGTGGGGAAGTCCTGCAAAAGACAGTTCATGAGGCTCGTCACTGAGTTAACAGTCAGGGTTTGGTTTAATCACCTGATAGTATTCTCTTTACAATGTCTAATCTTATAGTAGCTTCTCTGGGTACTCTTGTGGAAAGA
>NW_004524948.1:135663-146004 GCF_000260255.1 Octodon degus | reverse complement strand
GTGTGTGTGTGTGTGGCCAGCTCAGCCCACCAGGGGGCACGGCTGGCTGGCATGTGGTGCTGGGGGATCGAACCGCGGTCCCTGATGCTTTGCCAAGCTTGTTCCAAGTAGGTGCCTTAGACCACTGAGCCATCTCTCCAGCCCTCTAAATAACTTTTTAAAAAATACATACATAAACAAATAACTCTTTTTTCCAGGTGTGGTGGTGCACGTCTATAATTCCAGGACTCAGGAGGCAGAGGCATAAGGATCATTGTGAGCAGGCTGGGGAGATGGCTCAGTAGGATTAGTACTTGACTGGCAAACGCAAAGGCCTGAGTTCAATCCTCATTTCCGCCAAAAAAAAAAGGATCATTGTGAGTTTGAGACCAGTGTGGGCTACAAAGTGAGATCAAGGCCAGCCTGAGTTGCATATTAAACTCTGTCTCAAAAAGACAAAAATAGGGGCTGGGGAGATGGCACAGTAGAATAAGTGCTTCCCTGGCAAGCACAAGGGGCTGAGTTCAATCCCTGGTTCCACAAAAAAAAAAAAAAAAAAAAAAAAAAGAAAGCTCCTGTCCAAGAGAGGGACAGAAAGGGTCCCAAGGAGGTTACCCAGGAAGCTGTCATTTCTAGGGATTTTTATAGAGTAAAACCATGTGGTGAGGTGGGTCTAAAGTGGAAAACATGGGAACTCATCCTGAGGTGGGCATGAGGTGGGACAAAACTATGGTCAACTAATAAGACTACAAATGCAATTGCTCAGGCAAAATTGATTAACTCTTGGACCAAATGGAACAGCCAGTCACATAGCAAGCAGGCACGAACATAGAACAGGAGTTTATCTGGTAGCCAGCCAGTAAGGGCTGGATTAGTGACTCTTCCTGGCTTCCTCAGGGTGATGATCAATCCTGAATGCTTATCTTTAGGGAGGTAAGCACTTGTTTGACCTTTGCTCTTTAGGTCTGGCACACAGCAGAAGCAGCCATCTCTCTCACAGTTGCAAGGTATCTTGTCTTCTGTCTTCCATGCTATCTCCTTGAGGGCCTGGCACTGTCTGACTGCCTGTAATACTTTTTATCTAATTTAGCTGCCAGAACAATACACTCAATAAAGTACAAAAGTAACATGATGTAATCACCAGCATGAAAACCAGCATATCATGAAATATCTACATTTCTGATATAGCTCTGCCATTATTATCTTACATGTACTCTGATTAAAATTTTCCTGAGCATTAATTTTAATATATTGCTTTCATGTTGGAGTCAATATAATTTATACAGAGCTTTCTTAATATTACTGATAGGTTTTTTTTTTTAAAATTTTTTTTTTATTTTTTATTTATTTGAGAGAGAGAGAGAGAGAGAGAGAGAGAGAGAGAGAGAGAGAGAGAGACAGTAGTGTGTGTGTGGCCAGCTCAGCCCACCAGGGGGCGGGGCTGGCTGGCATGTGGTGCCGGGGGATTGAACCGCGGTCCCTGATGCCTTGCCAAGCCTGTTCCAAGTAGGTGCCCTAGACCACTGAGCCATCCCTCCAGCCCCACTGATAGGTTTTTTGACAGCATCACAGCAGACAAACAGGCAGAAGGAAAACGGAATGGGGCTTTATTACTTTGAGGACAAGGAAAGAATTTGGTGAATATAAGGGATTCTCAAAGTTGGAACAAAGGGAGGCTGAGGCTTTTATGGCCTGTTGCCAGGGGTGGGGTGTGAGGGGGATGTTTAGATATACCTGAGGAGCTCACTGGGGCCTTCCCTGAGGCAGCAGGAACCATGAAAGGAAATAGCACCCTGGGCTGAGTTGGAGAAGAAGGGGCAGGTGGTCTGTGGGAAGATAAGCTGTTGTTTTAAGGGCTTCAGCCATATTAGATGACCACCACAATGATTCAGCAACTCATACTAGGATCAGACCCTATCAATTACCATTTTGCTTTTCATGCTTATATTTATATGAGTTATTTTTTTGTTTTGCTTTGTCTTGTTTTTGTTTTTGTTTTTGTTTTTAGACAGGGTCTCGTCATGCAGCTCAGGCTGGCCTTGAGCTCACTTTGTAGTCCAGGCTAGTCTGAACTCACAGCCATCCTCCAGTTTCAGTCTCTTGAGTGCTGGGATTACAGGCCTGTGCCACCACACCCAGCTGTTCATATGACTTCTAGTATTGTATTAATTTTAGTTCCACTTGTACCAAAAAAAAAAAAAAAACAACAATACTTTGTATCTGAAAAAAAAAGAGACATCAAGAGTCATTAATATTCAACACTGCACATGAATGAGCTGAAATACAAACAGGAAGCAAATGGGTACAACAAGTAGTAAGACTTACAATACCTAACACACTTTAAATTATTACATAATATAATGTGACATGATAAACAATGACACAAACCAGTGAGTCCAGATGTAGATCCTAATAAATGAGAATTTAGTATTTCATAGATGTAATTTTAAATGAGTGAACAAAAGATGGATCTTCAATTAACAGTCAGTATTGAGACAACAATCTTATCCAATTAAAAATCAAGATCATTATATAGCTGTTGAAATCAAAATAAGATCTCACTGGATCAGTAGGAGGATTGGACACAAGATCTAGCTATGTAGCCCAGGCCGGCCTGCAACTTGCAACAATCCTCCTGCCTCTGTTGAGGACTAGGAATTTTAAAGTGACGCAGTATCTATTCCAGGGTTTCCCTGCCCACCAGCCAAATGGGCTGCTATTGGAATGCATGAATCACCCTCTAGCTCAATGAGATTAGTGCCCAGGTGTGTGCATGGGTTTTGGCTCTTTTCCTTTATGTTAAACTTTGCCAATTTGACCACAGCCTCTGCTCTGTTCCAGGAAATGCACTCTCTCTGCTCCCCTATGCTGGCTAATAAATAGTGGCTAACCTGGGAGTGTCTTTGTCTCTGCCCATCCTGAGGTATGGACCTGAAAGCCTGCCATCATGTATTACTAAAAATGTCACGGATTTTTATTTCATCCTTTCACCATACCCCTCAGATGGGTAGTTGGGGATGTTGGCCAGGTCCTTGATATAGTCTCAAGCTCACAAAGATCCTCCTGCTGCAGCCTCCCAAGTACAACAACTTTAATAAACATTGAATTTTATATTATTTACCATTTGAAATATGTTCTGTAAAGAAGAGAAAGGGCCGGCCAGATAGCTCAGCGAATTAAACTGCCTGATTAGGCAGATACAGGAACCAGGGTTTGATCCCCAGCCAAGGTGCTGTGCCAGCCCTGCCCCCAGGGCACACTGAGACAGCAAGTGAGACTGGGCATGGTGGCATGTGCCTGTAATCCCAGCACTTGGGAGGCTGAAAACAGGAGGATCATGAATCTGATCTTTCTAGTGAGACCCTGCACTAAATACATAAAAAATAAATAAATAAAGCCAGGTGAGGTGGCAGAGGTCTGTAATCCCTGAGTTTCAGACCAGCCTAAGCCACAAAGTGAGCTCAAAGCCAGTCTGAACTGCATAGTGAGATCCTGTCAAGATATGCACAGGATGCACAGGTATAAATTCTCTATGATGAATGTAATCATTATGTGTATCTACATATATGTAACTGGGAATTTAAAAAAAGAGAAAAAAGTTTAATATTTTGGAGCTCCTTTGCATTGTAGTAAGTCTGCCTCTGCCCATTGACATCTATGAGAAACTTCTCTGTCCTGAGCACAAATTACTATTCTCAATTTCCAAAAGCTCAACTCACTAGTTTAGGCAATGATTAGTCAGGTAGACAGGGTGACAATTCATAAAAACTCTAGTTTTAGATATGCATAACCAGATAAGAAGTAGAAGTAAATATCTAAGGATCCATGAGAAAGCAGAAACCAGAAGTAATCCAAAGGTCTAGGGTAGAGAAGGGCATAGAATCTCAAAAGCATAAGGAAAACAATCAAAGGGGCAAGGTAATAAAACATAAACAGAGAAAACTTGGCCAAGAAAAAAATGTAGCAACGGTTTCTTCAAATGTTTAATTTTCTGCCGGTGGGCCGGGGAGATAGCTCAGTGGCATAAGCGCCTACCTGGCAAGCACAAGATCATGAGGTCAGTCCCCAGGACTGAAAAGGAAAACAACAACAATAACAACATTCTGGGGGTTGTGTTATTCTGTTCCTGTAAATCATGACCGAAGACCAGTTCCTTTGGTGGCTGGGTTTCCAGTAAAATATCCTGGCTCTTTTGGCCTTGCAAATTATAACCTTGTTGGATCTATCATTTTCTCACCTTAGTAACAAAAACCTTACTAAATAGGACAAGGGGGTAGTGATGGGGGATGATCAAAGTATACAATATGCATTCAGAAATCTACCAAAGTGAAGTCCTTTAATCTGCACAATCAATATGCACTAACAAAAAAGTGAAATAAAACCAGAGGCAAAATATAAAAATTGTAATTGTGGTACAGTGAAGAATAAACCTGGTGTCTGTCTCCTGATCCTGGCACAAAGCTTCACAGAAGCTTGGCATTTTCTGAGCAATGAGTGTCTCTTGTTTACAAAGAGCACTTTTGGAACATACTTGAGTTTACACTGGAAAGGTGGGACACATGGTGGGCCCTCAGTTTCAGGGAGGGGGGCTATACCAGAAAGGCCAAGCTTATTAGTAGAGGGTTGAACACTTGGCGTCAGTTCCGTACCTCCTGGAAAGGAAAGGAATTAGAGATAGAATTTAATTACAAAGACCAAATAAAATTTTGAACACGCTGAGTGTGAAGACCTACTCAGTAGGTGAATACCAATGTGCAATAGAGTGACTGTTAACTCTGAGCACTGAACTTAGAAAATTAGTGTTAGGATACTGTCATGTCATAGGTTACATCAAGATGTCTCCCCAAAGCCTAATGTGGTTATGGGGGGGCGGGGATTTTTTGAGGTAGCTGGCTCTAGGGTGTGTGACGCTGGGATTAATGGTGTCCTGCTGTGTTTCGGTGTCACTAATCAGTAGGTTTATATCCTGGATAGAACACAAAGGAACAGAAAGGTAACTGCTGTTTCTCTGCTTGTTGTGTGTCTCCTGCTGCCTCCTGCCTGCTTTGCAATGCCCCTCTGCCAGGCCATGCTTGGTATCAGGTGACTATGCACTGAAACCTACAGAACTCTGGGCTACAATAAACCTTTCCTAAAACAAACAAGCAAATAAACAAACAAAAAAAGGAACAAACAACTTTCTGATTTAACTTTGGCAGAAGTGGTTTTTTTTTTTTTGCGCCGAATGCCTTCAAGGCATGACTGGCTGTCTTGTGTTGTGGGGATCGAACCACAGCAACCTGAGCCTGACTGCTTTGTTGAAGCAGCCACTTAAAGAACTGAGCTAAGGGGTAGGCCCCCCTAATTTAACTTTGGATACAGGGCTTTTTTCTCTCAGCAAAAATAAAAAGTAACTAGGACCAGCGAGATAGCTCAGCAGACTACAGTGCCTGCTTAGGCAAGTTGAGGCAAGTGCAGGGACCGCAGTTTGATCCCTGGCATCACATACCAGGCCAGCCCTGCCCCCAGGGTGGGCTGAGCTGGCCACAGAGACCTGGCATGATGGTGTGCACCTGTAATCCCAGTACTAGGGAAGCTGAAGACAGGATGATCACTGAGTCCAAGCTGCTTAGTGAGACGCTGTAACAAATACACTAGAAAAAGAAAAGTAACTAAAACAGGATTTGATACAGACAACTGGGATTACTGCTATGAGCATACCTGCCCACATGGCTCAGGAACTTTGGAACTAGCTTGTGGGAAATTTAGAAAGATTTAGAGATGCTGGCTGAAGAAGAAGCCCTGGGATGCTTTAAGTGGTACTTGGAAGACTCTGGTTTGACTCCAGATCACAGTGCTGATAGAAATACAGCAGGTGAAGAACAGGTTTAGGAGGTTTCTGCTGACAAGGACTGCATTTACTCATATGTATAATGCTTTGGCAGAAAATTTGCATGTTGTTCATGTCCAGAGACTTTGCCTGAGCCTGAGATTAAAGGCAGTGGATTAATTTGCCTTTTTTTTTTTTTTTTTTTTTTTTTTTTTTTTTTAGGGAAGGGCTTACAGGGTGTTCAGGGTCTCATTACTAGATTGGACTCGTAGTGATCCGCCTGTTTACAGCCTCCCAAGAGCTGAGATTACAGGTGCGTGCCACCACCCCAGTCTCAAATGCCGTCTCAGCATGCCCCAGGGGCAGGGACGGCATGGCAGGCCCTGGGATGGAACCCCCAGCTCCTATACCTATTTGCAGGCGCTTTAATCTGCTGAACTATTTGGCCAGCCCTGGATTAATTTGTCTTGCACAAGAAATTTCAAGACAGTCTAACATTGAGGCAGATAGCATGGCTACTGTTGGGGTTTTTTAGCCACATCTATATTGAGAATCATGAGCAAAAAGCCCAGCAGAATGATTTAAAACATTTTGTTTGGCCAGAAAGGAAGCTCAAGTAAAGTTATGGCCTACAAAGATGAAGCAGAGAACTTGGGTGCAGAAAAAGAACAGGATAGTGGAAAAGATGCATGGACGGCATAAGAACCAGCAGGACTGCACCCTTTCTGCATCCTCAAGGTTGTTTTCCATTTTTTCAGGGAATTAAGAATAGTTCAAAAAAAGATAATAGGAAGTAGGGAGATCTCTTCCAAATTGGAAAGGGATCAAAAAATGGGAAAACTGGGCATGGTGGCATATGCCTGTAATCCCAGCACTTGGGAGGCTGATGCAGGAGGATGGGTTTCAGTTTGAGACCAGGCTGGGCTACCAAGTCAGCTCAAGGCCAGCCTGAACTATACAGCAAGACCCTATACAAAAGGAAAAAAAAAAAGAGATAGAGAGATGCGGAGGAGGGTAGGGATAATATTACATGTACCACAAACTGACAACAAATGTGATCACTCTGTCATTCCAACTCTCTCAGCCCCTGGAGCCCTGGCCCTGAACCTGAGCATTTTCTTCTCTGCCAGTAGTTGCCTCAGTCCTCCAGGAATATCCTGCCCAACCCAATCTCCTCCTTCTCTTCCTCCCCCTCAAAGAGCCCCTCTGGGTAGCCACAGCCCAGCAGCCCCACTGACAAGAAATAAGTCTCCATCCACCCACACAGTGCCATTGGCACAGAGTCAATTCATTTTCAGAACCACTTCCAGGTATCAACCCTTGGCTACAGCATCCAAGGTTGAAAAAGGCTTACCCCAAAGACTCCTCAGTTACCTAGACCACTCATTCCAACCTGAAAGACCCCCTAGAAACTTGACTCAGGAGGAGAGCACCTGGACACAATGAGACCCGAGGTCACCACTGAGAGACAACAGCCCTGCTCTACTCATGCTGCAGGCTGACTAGTCTATGCATGGCAGAATCATGGTTGGGCATCTCCAAGGGTGGATAAGGAGGACAAGACAGTGCACACAAAAAACAAGTGCAGGAGGTTCAAAAAAGGAGGTCTAATAAACTTGGGCCCAAAGAACAGCCCTACCAGCATAAGGATTGGTAAGCTTCCATTAGATCACCCAGTTTACCACCCCACATCTGAGAAATACAGGCTCCTAAATGCCACTTTTAGTCTGCTTACAGCTTGAGACACCAGTTCTGTTGGCTGTATCTGTCCCTCCACAGAAGGGCCTATAGGAAAGCCCAAGTTCAGCCAATTAGAGGCTCCTGGGAAACTCCTCAGAGCTAAATGTGAGCACATCAATAGGGTCGTTGGCTAGTGGGGTCCTCCTTGACAGTTCAAGGGCCAATCTGAGATGTCTTAAAACCCCCAAAGTAGTCCAAAGAATGGGTCCCTAGGATCTGCTCCCACAATTAGATGCTATCAAATAACAGGACCCAGTGCAGCCCTCTATCCGTGGGATATTCTGCTTATGTGTAGAACACAGCTTATAGCTACCTACACATAAACTGGGCGGGCATACGTATCCCAGGTTTTCCTCACTCCAGAAATTTCCATTTATACAGACTGTGAGACAAAGGTGGCCTTATACCATGGCAGAAACTCATGCAGGAAAACAACTTTGTCAGCCTCACTTTTATTTAATTGGCTCAGGAATAGCTGCTGGAGTTGGGAATAGTTTAGGAGAATCAGGACATTGGTAAGGCTATATTATTGGCTGCCCCAGAACTAAATGAAAACATGGAACAGGTGGCTGACTCACTAATCTCCTCCAAAGCCAGATTAATTTATTGACAGCTATAACCTTATAAAACAGGCGTGTCCTAGACCTTCTCACCAGAGAAGGGTGGTACATGAATCTTCCAAAGAGAAGAATGCTGCAATTAAGCTGGTCAAGAGTAGTCACCAAAGATCAAGGAATTGAAGGACAGGTTCTAGCGGAGAAGAAAAAAACTAGAAAGCTGGAAATGAATCCCAGGAATGGACATGCTGGCTCCTGCCCCTAGTGGGGCCACTGCTTACCATCCTGTTACTTGTCACAATAGGATCATGTCTTCTGAGCACCTTAATGAGATTCCAAGAGACCACAGTCACTAGGAGGGCCATTGACTGGATCATGGCACTCTATCCATATAGACACCTGGAAGATGGTGACGACCTATAGAACTGTATAGGGTATCAAAAGGGTGAAATGATGAGAACAAAACTTTGGAAAACTTAAAGACCAAAAGGACCACCTAGGACAAAACTATCTAACCATGCCATTTTGTACCCCGCAAATCCCGCAGGGCTGACTTTGGAGTGCCTCACTCCTCTTGAGTCTGCTAGCATAATAAACTGATTCCTTCCACCTTTTGGAGTACTATTTGGTTCTTCAGTGGTAATGAGTTCACTGTAACAATGGGATTACTCAAAATGCATTGGAAATTTAGGCTAGTGGTAGAGCTATTGCTAGCATGTACAAGGCCCTACATTCAATCCCTATTAACATATACATACAGACACAGTATCACTTTACTTTTATTTTTCACTGCTAAGGATAAAAACCCGGTGCCTACACCCACAGCCCTCTCTTTATTACCAGGAAAAGATGACATTTCTATTATTAAATAAGGCAGAAAAAATAACCAGCTATTAGCATTAAAAATCCAGGGCTGGGGATATAACTCAGTGGAGCAGTGCCTGCCTGGCAAGCACGAGGCCCTGAGTTTGGTTCCTGGTACAAAAAAAAGAAAGTCTAATTTATTATGGTTACATGTGGCTTATAATGCCTAAAGAATACTACATGATACATTAGACAACAAATGATGAAACATTACAATTACTAGAAGACTAACTTTTAGAAGAAGTTAAAAAATGTTACAAATTCTTTTTCTGTGTGTGTGTGTGTGTGTGTGTGTGTGTGTGTGTGTGTGTGTTTTGTACCCTGAATCAAACTCAGGATCTTGCGCTTGTCAGGCAGGCACTGTGTTGCTGAGCTACATCCCCACCCCTAAACAAGTTAACATTAGGTAGCTGGGCATGGTGGTGCATGCCTAGAATCACAGAACTCGAAAGGCTGAGGCAGGAGGATCCTTGTGAGTTCCAAACCAGCCTGAGATACAAAATGAGCTCAAGGCCAGGCTGAGTCACAGGCTATCAGACCCTGTCTCAAAAATGAAAAAAAAAGTTAACTGTGAAAGGTATTGGGTATTTTTAAATGAATTTCTTAGGCAAAGCAGATTTTTGCAAAGTAACTTTAAATTCATAGAATATAGGCTAGAATAGACCAGAAATTAGCAAACTACATCCACTGTGAAAATTTGTATCCTGCCACATCAATGAGGCCACACTCATTTATTTATGTATTACCAACAGTTAATTAGCCAGGTTGACTAGTTGTAACAGAAACTATGTGGCCCCAAATATTCACTAGGCCAGCTGTGGTGGTGCACACCTGTAATCCCAGCACTGAGGAGGCTGAGGCTGAAGGATTGCTGTGAGTTCCAGGCCAAGCTAGGCCACATAGTGAGTTCAAGGCCAGCCTAAACTGCATTGTGAGACCTTCTCTCAAAAACAAAAACAAAACAAACAAACAAAAAACTCAACACAAGCTTCTCTAAAATATTCACTGTCTTTATAGAAAATGATTACCCCAATCATTGTAAACAGCCACTTTAATTGTACAGGCTTTAATTTCTTCAAAATTTGTTTATTCTCACCAAAGGCTGCCAAACTCCAGGTGATCATGCAAATGGAACCAACTACAAATGTTCCAAATTCCTTTTATGAGGATCCACTAAACTGACTTTGTAATAAAGGAGCTCATAACTAGTAAACTATAATATGACTTTCATCCAAGGCCTATTATAGTGGTTCACTGGAGAAGGTCTCTGATTGCAGGGTCCTGCATGCCAAGCCTTCTCAGCTCAAAATTTAGCACATTCTCCCCTGTTGCAGGGAGCTGAATTAGACAGAAATATTATGGGCAGTCAGTCTAGTGACTTCTGTAAAACAG
>NW_004524948.1:131966-135327 GCF_000260255.1 Octodon degus | reverse complement strand
AGTGAGCCCTGGGGGCGGGGCCGGCACGGCAGGCCCAGGGTCACTGGGACTGGTTCTGATCCCCTTCTACATGCTAGAGGAAATGTCAAGCCTGCTTTGCTTCATTTTCCTTTCTTTGATCTTACTCCAAATTTTCCTACTTTTTTGTACTTTCCTTATTAGAGGCATTTAAAGTAGAAAAACTCTAGATTGTTCAAACTAAGTGAAGCCCTTAAAACATGAGCATTTGTTAATGGCAAAGACATTTTGGAGAAAAGACACATACCCAGTCTGTCTCAGTCAGAGAAGGCAAAAATAACTATGCCCATCTGGGAGAACACAGATATAAGCCATGTCCCAGCTTAGAATTCTGGGCAGGTCTCCTTCAGGAGGCTAAACCTGAAAGACAGTGGAGAGAACCAACTTCTGGTTGACATCAAAAGGAGCTATCTCCAAAAGCAGTACACTCAGGCCAGCAACACAGCTCAGTGGGCTAAATGCCCACTTAGGCAAGTGCAGGGACCTGGGTTCGATCCCCTGCACCACATGCTACAGCAACCCTGCCCACAGGCACACTGAACCAACCACTGAGTCCAGGCACAGTGGTGCATGTCTGTAATCCCAGTGCTGGAGAGGCTAAAACCCAGAGGATCACTATGAGTCTGAACTTAATAGTTGAGACCCTGTACCAAATACACAAATTAAAAATAGATTAAAATAAAAAGCAGCACAATCATGGGACCAAAAGACATTCAGTCTAAGGGAGGATCTTCAAACTTTCCTCTCATACTAGGTCTAGTTATTAGGTAACTTGTGGACTTTAAAAACTTTTTATTATAAAATTTTAAAGTGCTAGGTAATCTTGTGAGGCATTTTAACTATCCCTTATAGAACTTTGACACAAACAGTGGTTATTCTGCCAGCCAGTAAATACTCAATAGAGTAGCTGCCACTCTTTGAAGCAGAGGACAGGTTTCCCCAGCATGTCTTTGGTCAATCCCCATTGAATCCAATGGCAGATGGAATGTTGACCAGAGAGACAGCTGGATTCCTTTCTGGAGACTGATCTCTGGTTGTGTGGGCCAACAGAAACTGAGAACACCTGAGGGGTCAAGGCCAGGGCTACTCTCTGGTGGACACCCAAAAGTGCTCAGTGGAATCTGGCTCCTAACCACTGAAAATTCTCTATTTATCTACTGTAATTTTCTCTCACTGCTAGTAAACTAGAAGTTCTCTCTAAGCTTTTCAATAGAACCATTTAATTAGCCACCCCTTCAGAAAGTAGGCTGAGGCAGCTTGTAGCAATTTCATAGCAGCTACATGGGAATGATTTACATTTGTGCCTTACATTTGCTAAGATAAGAGTTAGAAAGAGATTTTTTGTTAGCCTTATTGTATTTTTACCAACATATAAAATATGATTACTAGATGATAAATAAGTTTAACCTATGAGCTTCAAAATTTAAATCTTGTCCAATTCCTAAAAATGCTTAGGTGATTAGATTAAAAAAAAACCCACACACGTCTGGAGAATTGGCTCAGTGCATGGGGGCCAAATCCCACCAGTCAGTTGTCTATTTGTGTATCTCCAGAGGTGATCCTCTTCACAGCATAGCAGGAGAGGTGCTCTGCCTCCACTCACCTTTTACATGTATGCTACAGTTTATTACAAAGTTACACTTTCTTCTGTAGACATTCCTGTGAACAGACCAATTGTAACTCATACTTACAAATATTCAATCAGAGTAAGTGCACAGTTTATGAGATTTTCTTTGGGAGATAAAATCATGCACCAATTGGAGGGTGGATAGGCTGGTCAGATCTTGTCTCCCCTCTCTCCGAATGAGCATCCACCTGCTCTGGAGTGGTTGACTCAAGGGACACCTGGAGGGGGTGAAGGGAGGAAATCAATTAGAAATAAGGTGGGGCCTTTCACCACAGCAACCATCGAAGAAGAGTAGCCCTCCTCTCTGCTTTCCCCAGCCATAGCCCTCCCCTATCCCATGGCCATGGACCTCAACAAGGGCCACAAGGTGACAAAGAATGTGAGCAAACCGAGGCACAGCCACCATCGTGGATGTCTCACCAAACACACCAAGTTCCTGTGGGACATGATCCGGGAGATGTGCGGCTTCACCCCCTACAAGCAGTGCACCATGGAGCTGCTCAAGCGTGCCTTCAAGTTCATCAAGAAAAGGGTGGGGATGCACATCCGCGCCAAGAGGAAGTGTGAGGAGCTGAGCAACATGCTGGCCGCCATGAGGAAGGCAGCTGCCAAGAAGGACTGAGGCCCTCTGGAATAAAGTTTTGCAGGAAAAAAAGAAATAAAGTGAGGATGTGCAGAATCATTTCTTTTGTGTATTCCATATATAGAAATTTCACAATCTCTTACTCCTTTAGAGTGCAACATTAGGCACTGGAAAACGTTTGATCCTTACATGCTGAAAAAGAGCTGTTTAATTTTTTTTTTGCATGTGTGTGTGGCCTACATACATATCCACTAGATTCAAAATGGAATCGAGAGAGAAGTATTAATTTTGATATTCTTTCACAACTAAAATCATACCGTAAGAAAGAAGAAAATTGGTTAGAATTGTATTATGTTTGAATCTTCTTTAAGAAATAATTCATATTTATGCTCAAGGTATAATTATAATACATATGAGATGACCTATGTTTATATGCCTCTTTCTCAATGACTTAAAACAGATCAAGCTAGAAGTAGAAAAATTTTCACATGACCCTGATAAATACATTGATGACTTTAGAGGACTTACTCAGACCTATAAGCTAGAATGCAAGGATATAATGTTAATCTTAAATCAAACACTGAACTCTAATGAGAGACAAGAAGCATTATAAACTGCTATTACATTTGGCTGTCACTCTTTTTTGTACTGGGAATTGAACTCAGGACCTCAGGTTTGCAAGGCAGGCACTGTGCCTCTGAGCTAAACCCCCTGGCCTTGCTATTACATTTGGGAATATCATATGCTTAATTTTAAGCAACCAGAACATAAAACAGCCAGGGGAACACCCAGTTCATGAGAGCCCAAGCAGTTCCTACTGAAGATCCCTGCTGGCCTAATAGCCAGGCAGGAGATTGGAATAAAAATTATTTTCAAGTGCATATTCTTTTTATTTTTTAGACAGTACAAATTAGAATTAAAACAGAAAAAATTATAAGCAATACAGAATTTCACTTAACCAAGTAACATGAATTTCACAGTATTTGTTGTAATACAGTGTTGTCTTCCAACCAGTTATTCATATTACCAGATACATGCATGAAAATTGGAAGAAAAAAGGGCCGGGAAGATGGCTCAGCAGAATACATGATTCCCTGGCAAGCACAAGGGTTTGAGTTCAATCCCTGGTTCCA
>NW_004524948.1:118637-131866 GCF_000260255.1 Octodon degus | reverse complement strand
GAATTTCCCCAATAATTAAGAAAAAAGATTCCCTGGCAAGCACAAGGGTCTGAGTTCAATCCTCAGATAAAAAAAAAAAAAAAAAAAAAAAAAAAAAAAAAACAGATCAGTACGAGTCCAATTGAGTAGTGCGACCCTGAACACCCTGCAGACTCTTCCTTAAAATACAAAAAAAAAAAAAAAAAAAAATTGGAAGAAAAAAACAAAGAAATGTATAAGAAATTAAGAAGAGTACAAATAATTGAAAAAAGGAGACAAAACAAATTATCTGCTCCTTTGCACAGACCAGCAGACATGTACCATCCTGCTTACATACTTAGATAAATCTCTTTCTCCCACTTCCTCTCCTGTATTTCTCAACTCAGTAACTCTTTCCTTTTGAATAAGTTCATTTCCTTTTCCCAGTATGTATCATACCCTTCAGATTCCATTTTTCTCTTTCAGGTTCTCACACTAATGAGACAGTACAATATTTGCACATTTGGGTCTGATTTATTTCATGTAACAGTATGTTTTCTGGTTGCATCCATTTACCAACAAAAGATTCAAATTTTTGCTGTTTTATAGCTGAATAATACTCCAGTATATTCAAGTGTATATTCTTGGGCTTTTTTTTTTTTTTCTTTTTTTTTAGTGGAACCAGGAATTGAACTCAGGCCCTTGCCAGGCAAGCACTTATTCTACTGAGACATCTCCCCGGCCCCTCAAGTGTATATTCTTAAAGGTCTAAAAATAACTAAAACCAAGCCTTTTGGTTATTTTAATTTTTCAGCCATTTATCAGGAGAAAGATAAAAACCCATGTGCTTTCTTAGAATATTTATCAGAGGCACTGGCAAAATACACTTCCCCAGATCCTAATTCAGTAGAGGGATAGATTATTCTTAAATATAAATTCATTACTCAGTCAGCTCCAGATATTAGAAAAGAGCTACAAAACAGCTTTTGTTCCAGATAGTTTACTTGACACTTTAGTAAAAACTGCCTCCTTAGTATTCTATAATCAGGACTGGGAGAAAACCAGAGAGAAAAAACAAAGAGATTGAGAAAAAGAAACAGCTGCCTTAGCTGCAGCACTAAGAGAAACAAAACAGACTCTAAGTCTGATTCTTGGGGTTCCAAGAACTCAAGGATGACCTTTATCTGCTTCCATTGTCAAAAGCCAGGCCACCTTAAGAGAAATTGGCATAAAAGGCCCCCTAAGGGGCTGGGGAGATGGCTCAGTGCTTCCCTGGCAAGCTGAAAGCCTGAGTTCACAAAAAAAAAAAAAAAAAAAAAAAAAAAAAGCCCCTTAAACCATGTCCTGACTGCAAAGCAGCCACTGGAGGGAGACTTCACTCTGAGCAGAGGCCCCAGAGCTCAGACTGTTTCCTAAGTGGTCTAGTAAAACCAAAAGGGCCTGGGGCTGCCTCCCCTCTGGCCAGAATGCTTTTTCTACCTGTCATGTCCATGGAGGAGTCCTAAGTAATGATTAGTGAGAAAGAAAAAAAAAATCAGCCTATTGCTGGACACTGGCATAAGTCTCTGCCTTTCTCTTACCTTCCTTTCAGTCATTGTACCTTAATAAGAAGTCATTAAAAACACCTAGCTTAAGCTGTATCTGGGATAACTTTCTCCTCACTCATTCCTTGTCTAAAAGCTTAGCTCTTATCTTGGAGAGATTGTATCCTAAGTACTACAATATAGTCAGGTGGCCAACAAATCAAAATGATGCTAAAAATGATTTTTACAAATATAATACATATTGTTGTTCATGTACAAAGACTTAAAAAGTATTTTATTGGTCAAAACATATCCCCAAGGGCAGACAGAATTCTGGTAAGAAAAAGGTCTAAAAACATTGACTGCACCATGTCCAATAGCTTTGAGCCTATAGATAGAACCAGGCCTTGTCACTGGAACATAAAAATCATAGCCCCAGTGTGTGTGTGTGTGTGTGTGTGTGTGTGTGTGTGTGTGTTTTAAAGTCCTGGGCGTATCTCTTGGTGACACTCAGGGGCCTTATCCAAAACACTGAATGGGACATGGGTTTCATCTGACTAAATGATATATATTTCATGGTAAGTGTCTAAGCTCCATCTGGTTGAATTTCTTTCTTTCTTTTTTTTTATTATGTATTTAGTGCAGGGTCTACAGGGTCCCACTACACAGATTGAACTCATAGTGATCCTCCTGTTTTCAGCTTCCCAAGTGCTGGGATTACAGGCACGTGTCACCACATCCAGTCTGAATCGCCGGGGATCAAACCCTGGCTGCTACAATCTGCCTAAGCAGGTACTTTAGTCCACCGAGCAATCTGGCCAGCCTTCATCTGGTTGAATTTCTCATGTAACTCAGGTATTTCACACTGATGATAAATGCAGGTATGACTTTTCAGATTACATTTCCCAAAAGCAGCATTGCCCAATGTTTTATGATATATTATGTGTTTTAATTGGCAAAAATAATAGACATGTATTAAAAATATATATATAGAATGTCCAATCTTTGTATAACTTGCCATTTCTACTTAACATAAACATGGATAGATGTTATTTGTCATTTCAGTCAATATTTACAAATGTTTTCAATTAAAAGGCAAAAATGTTTCCCTATTCTCTTACTGCAACTATTCTGTAAATTTCTAAATCTTAACTTACAAAGACAGTAAGATTTATTTATTTATTTATTTATTTATTTTGTGTGTGTGTGTGTGTGTGTGTGTGTGTGTGGCCAGCTCAGCCCACCAGGGGGCAGGGCTGGCTGGCATGTGGTGCTGGGAGATTGAACCGCAGTCCCTGTGCTTTGCTTAGCTTAAGTTTGTTCTAAGTAGGTGCTTTAGACCACTGAGCCATCTCACCAGCCCAAAGACAGTAAGTTTTGAGTTCAAAAACATACCAGTAGAAAATATTAAGCACTTACTGATGTCATTATTTTCTCACAAAGTATAAATAAAAAAATCTGCCAAATGGTATTTATATTGCTTAAAATCATTGAAAATAAAATAAGGTATTAATCTGGTTTTCAGAAGTTATCAACATATAAAGACAATTATAACTAAATCTTAGAAGGAATAACAACAAAATATCAGACTCCATCAATAGAGGGGTCTAAGAGCCAGTGTACTACAATTGCTATTCCTTAAAAAAGGTTTCTAAACTTACCTGTCAGCTCTAATGCTCATGCTTTGATTATACATGCTCTAATTTCTCAGAAATTTGTCCTTTCCTAGAACATGCCAAAACCCCGATAATCATGCAGATTCAAAGTTGTACAACTACCCAAGAAAAAATGCCTGGTTTCTATTGAGGGTCTTTAGACAGAACCTGTGGAGAGTATCACAGGTTCAGCATCTGTGACCCCTTTCAACCTGAAGAAACCAGAGTAGTCATCATCCATTGTTCCCTCACCGCAGTTCGGGTTACTTCTTCAGAGGGGGAAGTGTTGGAGGCAGCTGAATTAGGCAGAAATACTACAGGCAGTCAGACAGGCCCAGGACCTCAAGGAGACAGTATGGAAGACAAGGTGACTTTGCAACTTTAGAAGAGACAGACACTCTACTATGGGCCAGAAATCAGGACAAAGCAGGGCCACACACTTCCCTAGGAATGTGCAGAAGGGATTGATATTCTAAATAGCTATCAATCACCTTGAAACCAGTCACTGACCCAACACCTGTTTTGTATTCATGCCCACTTGCTACATGATCACTTCCTCATTTGGTCCTGGATTTATCAATTTTACCTGAGCAATGGTGTTTATAGTCTTATTGGATGACCATAGTTCTATCGCAACTCATGCCCACCTGAGCGAGTTCCCATATTTACCACCTTAGATCTATCTTACCACATGGTTTCACTCTATAAAAATCCCTAGAAGAGAGAGCTTCCTGGGCAACCCGCTTGGGTCCTGCTTCTGTCCCTCTTTTAGGACAGGAGCTTTCTTTCCCCCGATAAATATATTCTGCTCTTAACCTCCGCTTTTCCCAAAATTCATTCTTCAGTTTTAGAGAACACGAATTTGGACCAGATATCTTTCAGGTTGGGAGTTTCATTCCCTTATAGCATAGCCACAGTCAGTGATACCTCTTCATAGGGGGAAATGTTATAAACAGCCAAGTCAGAAAGTAATATCCAGTCAGGCAAGGCTAGGCCCAGGAGACTGTTAGTGCAAAAGATGAGAACCATGAAAACAGTGACTCTGTGTGCAAACGAATTAGGCAAGGCCTCAAGATAAAATCACAATGGCTAGACTTACACATTTTCCTACAGGACAAATGGATATTTAAGATTATACTATGATTGTTATGACTTGGTCTTAAGTCCAGATAGACATCTCCTAAATGAGGAACCAAAGGATCTAGACCCAGCCCTTGCCAAAAATGCCTTTCTTCTTTCCATTGCTCTTGCTATGTGATCCACTTCCCTACTGGACTAATATTAGCTAAAGAGTTATACTTGTAGTACTCTTACTGGTGGATTAGTTTGACCCATGTGGTATCACCTCAT
Source organism: Octodon degus (assembly GCF_000260255.1). Taxonomy (NCBI): domain Eukaryota; kingdom Metazoa; phylum Chordata; class Mammalia; order Rodentia; family Octodontidae; genus Octodon; species Octodon degus. The sequence continues at coordinate 127,380 of NW_004524948.1, read as the reverse complement.
GATTTTGCTCTATAAAACATTCTTAGGGAAATGACCTTGGTGGCAACCCATTCTCAGGTCCCCTCCAATCTTTCAGGTAAATCTTTCCTACTCTTAACCTTCATTCTTCCTTAGTATTCATTCTTTGATTTCAGAGAACAAGAACTCAGCATAGGGTCACTGGCTTCTGAGCTCGGCTTTGGAGGGTATGTGGGCACCATGTCTGGCCATGAAGGTGGCAATAAGAAGCTCCTGAAGCAGCCCAAGAAACAGGCCAAGGAGATGGATGAGGAAGACAGTGTTCAAACAGAAGCAAAATGAAGAGCAGAAGAAACGAGGAGCTAAAAACGAAGGCCGTGGGAAAAAGTCCCCTGGCCACAGGCGGAATTAAGAAATCTGGCAAAAAATAAACTGTTCCTTGTGTGTACAATGATGGTGACCCTGGATTCCATTCTTATTCAGATATCTGGATGCCTGCTATAACATCTCTTGACACCTATAACTACAATGAAGTGTGTTCTTGGACTATGTTGTACATGTAAGAATAAAATTTTATTTAAAAAAATGAAAGAAAAAGAAATAAAAGAACTCAGCATAGTGCTGGGGTTATAGCTCAGTGGCACAGTATCTGCCTGGCAAGCTCGAGATCATGAGTGAGGTCAAGAGTTTGATTACACACACACACACACACACACACACACACACACACACAGAGAACTCAGCATATCCAACATCTACCAGGTTTAACAAGTTGGGAGTTATTTCTTCTGTATCATTACCAAGCAGTGGGATACAAGGCAGATGCATCACTGCCACAGCCCAGGCTATAGTTACTGTGGTGAATTTATCATAAGATTTTATTTTTTTATTTTGCAGAACTGGGGATTGAACTCAGACCCTTGCCCTTGCTAGGGAAGTGCTTATTCCACTGAGCCATCTCCCTGGCCCTATCATAAGATTTTTATGTAAGTACATAAAAGTATTTTTCTAGATGCAAAAGCACATTTTGACACACAACAATACTACAACTGAAAAAAACAGGTGACCAAGGAATAACAGACAAAAGTAGGAACTACAAAAAAAAAAAAAAAAAAAAAAAGTAGGTAAATTTATTTATTTATTTTGGTAGGACTGGGGATTGAACTCAGGCCCTTAGTGGCTTATTCTACTGAGCTATCTCCCCCATCCCCCTTAATAGGTAAATTCTTAAAGTGACCTCATGACTTCAAACTATAGCACCTGTTATAACTTAAACACTACGGTTTCTATCTGGATGTTCCCCAAAAGCCTCAGACTTGTGGAAAGTGACTGGATTGGTGTTGGGAGGTAGAGCCTGTTAGAAAAGGTGGGTCACTGGGAGGCATGACCTAGAGACTCTCTATTTCCCTGGTTCTTTCTTTCACTCTCTGCTTCCTGTTGGCCTAGAGGGAGGAGCTTTTCCTCTGCCATTTCTTTCTTTCTTTTTTTTTTTTTTTTTTGGTGGAACCAGGGATTGAACTCAGGCCCTTGTGCTTGCCAGACAAGTGCTTATTCTACTGAGCCATCTCCCTGGCGCCTCCCCACCCCCGGTCCACTATTTCTTATAAGGAGGTGGCCAACCATGGACTGAAACATGATCCAAAATAAACTTTTTCTCTTTTAAATTGCATTTGTCACCTTTCTGCCACAGCAACCATCAAAGAGCCATAGTTATGGCCCTCTGCTATCCCACGGCTGTAGGCCTCAACAAGGGCCACAGGTGAGTAAGAATGTGAGCAAACAGAGGCACAGTCCCCGTTGCCAACACCTCACCAAACAACCAAGTTCATGCGGGACATGATCTTTGCTTCTTACGAACGTTGTGCCATGGATTTGTTCAAGGTCTCCAAGGACAAGCACACCCTCAAGTTCATCAAGAAAAGGGTGGGGACGCACATCAGAGCAAAGAGGAAGCGTGAGGAGCTGAGCAATGTGCTGGCCGCCATGAAGAGGGCAGCTACCAAGAAGGACTAAGGCTCTCTGGAATTAAAGCTTTGCAGAAAAAAAAAAAAAAAAAAAAAAAAAAAAAGCATGTGTCAGGTATTTTGTCCCAGTAATAAGGAAAGTGACTGAGACACTTAGATACTTTCTAACATTTCTGCCTCAGTAAAGTTAGGACACCACAGACAAAACAACCTTAGAGTGCTTCTTCAAATACCACATCTTTTTCAACCATTCCTCAGGTGATGGGTATCTTGGTTGTTTCCAAGATTTGGCTATCACAAATTGTGCTGCTATGAACATAGGCACACATATATCCCTATGATATGATGTTTTCAGATCCTCTGGGAAAATTTCCAGTAGAGAAATAGCTGGTTGAAAGGGGATTTGCAGTCCAACTTTTCTAAGGAGTCTCCATACTGATTTCCATAATGGTTGCACCAGTCTACATTCCCACCAGCAGTGGAGAAGGGTTCCCAAACCCCACAGCGTCTCCAACATTTGTTGTTGGGTGATTTCTTTATGATAGCCATTCTTTCTGGGGTGTGATATCTCAATGTTGTTTTAATTTGCATTTCACGAATGGCTAGTGATGTGGAGCATTTTTTCATATATTTATTCGCTTCTTTAATTTCATCCTCTGAGAAGTGTGTGTTCACCTCAGATGCCCATTTCTGGACTGAGGAGTGCCTCCTATAGTAATACTCTTCTCCAGAATTCTAGGTAGGGCAGTTTATTTCAGACTGGACTATGAGTGTGACCACTAAGTGACTCAGTGGTGATTTTTAGAATATTACCTGTCCTATCATCCAGCATGTACCAGAACTATCACAAGCTATCCACTGCAATACAAAAAATCTGACTAACCAAGCAGAGGCCAGTTAACCTACTAAGGTTCTTTATACCAAGGAAAAAAGCATGTGAGATGCAAAAAGAGTGAATCTTGTAGCAGAGGCAGTTGGATATTAATGGTGAGGAGTAGAAAAACATGAAACACAGTCAAGACACTGGGGCAATAGCAGAGTTTACTTATGAATGGAAAATTTTAGGGAAGCAGAAGGAAATACAGCTAGGAGGGAAGCTAAAACTTGAGTTGACACTGAGGAGGGCAGAGAAGCAGAGGCACAAAGGCAGTAAGACATGTTACAGTTATTATACTGGACACGTGCTACAAACCCTCGCTGCTGACATTCCACATCTGTCTGGAAACAATTTCCATTCTCAGAGAAAAAAACTGGATTTCATTTTCTTTAAGTTTTAACTATTTCTATTCCAAAAATTTCCTGATTTAGACTCTTATGAAACCTTTGTCTACTTCAGAGGCTGGCCATGCCTAACTGTGCATGGTCTCAATTGTCTGGCTGGCCTGAGAGAAGTCTTTTTTTTTTTTTTTTTTTGACAATACAGGACACTACCAAACCAAAAATCGTTAACTGGATTGTAGTCATAACTGAAGATCACCAAGAATGTGATTTTTTAAAAAAGTAGTTAGTATCACAGTAGGGGGTACGGAAACGAATGTGATACCCCCCCATATAATGGCACAGAATGATAGCACACTTCACTCCATGACAAAGCTGCTAATTAAGTAATTAAAGCAACCACAGATAATATTATGAAACACATGGCAGCTGCTACAACAGACTAACTTAAATTTGTTGTCAATGACCAAGTATTAAAAATTTTAGGCTTCTACATATGGTTTCACTGCCAGTTACTCCATTCTGCTTCAATAGCATAAAAGATACCTGCACAATCAGCCAGGTGTGATGGCACATACCTATAATCCCACCACTCAGGTGGCTGAAACAGGAGGATCACTAAATGATCGAGGCCACCCTGGGCTACACAGTGAGTTCAAAACTAGCCTGAAATAGAGAGAGAGAGAGACCTCTCAAACAAAACACAATGTCTACATAATACATACATGAATGAATGGTCCAGTAAAATTTTATGAGCACTGGAATTTAAAGCATTATTTCTGTGTGTCATGAAATATTATAATTGTTTTTCACACATTAAAAATTGCAGGATCCAGGGGGCTGGGGAGATAGCTCAGTAAAATAAGCACTTGAGGGGCTGGAGAGATGGCTCAGTAGAATAAGCCCTTGCCTGGCAAGCACAAGGGCCTGAGTTCAATCCCTGGTTCTGCAAAAAAAAAAAAAAAAAACAAACAAACAAACAAAAAACATTACAGGATCCAGAGATATAGCTGAGACACAGTGTCTGCTTGGCAAGTGTGAGGTCCTGAATTTGATTCTCAGAACCCCCACTGTCCCTAGCGTAAACACCATTTTTTGCTCATAAGCTATATACAAAAATGTGGTGAGCCACATTTGGCCCACAGTCCAGTATGATGAATTCTGATATAGAAAAGTGAAAGGCTAAATCAAAAGATGTTCATGTACTTTTCTTCTTTGCAGATGCTAAATTTAAATATATTCTAATGGCTGTGTAAACTGTTTAATGGAATATTTTAGCTGTATATTTTCAGCATTTTCATTATTCTTGTATACAGTTCAGTAGTACTAAATATATTCACACTGCTGTGCAATAAATCCCCAGAGTTTTTTCACCTTGTAACAATGAAACAGTTCCTAGGAAACAACTTCCCATTCTCTCCTCTCGCCTACAGATAACCAATATCCTGTTATGTTCATGAATTTCTGTCAGGCACCTTTTGAAACTACTCCATAAAATCACTTTGAGGCACAAATGCTAGATAGCAGTTTGGCGTGGTACCACAAAACTGTAATCCCAGGACTATGGAAGCTGAGGCAGGAGGACTGGAGGTCAATCTGGGATATGAAGTGCATTCAAGGCCAGCCTGACCTACATACTGAGTTGAAGGCCTGCTTCAACTACACAGTGAGACACTGCTTCAAAAAACAAAAGCCTTCGACCTCCAGATAAAAGGTGCAGAGGTGCCCAGACAAAACTCAGGGGAACTATTCTGCCTGCAGCAGTCCAGGTTCATGGGTCAGAGATGCCTGATGAAACTCAGGGGAACTAGTTTGCATACAAAAATCTCAATTTATGATCTGTCTTCCTTTATAACTATATAGTCTTTGCTTCTATGGTCTAAAGTACAAAACCATTAGCTATCAAAGTTTGTCAATTTCTAAATTTCACTTCATGTTTTTATTATTGCTAATTGTACTACTGTAACTAGGATATCATATCTGTCTTAACAACTTGTTCTCCCTTGGGTAATAATATTGGGAAGTGATGGGGTAATAATCTCACTAAAGCCCTATACTTCAAGATGGAGGACAGTGCCAAATGGAAACCAATATCCCACTCTCAATCAATAGAGAAGGTTAGGATCTCAGGACTGACACAAACCATGAATCTCTGACACACAGAAGAGATCCTTGAAGAACAGATTCTTCCCAGAATGGCTTTCATAGTAGTAATATAGCTACCTACCACCAAAACTTCACAAGAATTATCACAGAAATTAAAAAAAAGAAGAGTTTTTTCTGAAATAGAAAATGACAAGAAAAAGGAACTGAATGCAATCTCAGGCCCCCAGCCCACACAGAACAAATCTAGGAGATATCAATGTAGAAGAAATTGGAAGTCACAAACATGAAATCTCTGAAATGATAGCAACTAAAGTAAACAAGTAACTCCAGATGGATATAGAAGAAATCAGATCAGAAATAATCTCTCAGGTTAAAAAACAAATGGTAACTATGATGAAAAAATTGCCAAGCATATCTAAAGAAGAGGGGCCAGGGAGATGGCTCAGTAGGATAAGTGCTTGCCTGGCAAGCGCAAAGGCCTGAGTTCAATCCCTAGTTCTTCCAAAAATAAATAAATCTATAGAAGATATTAATTAAAAAATAGAGGACCATAGAAAAATGATGGAAAGTTTGAGCAATATAAGAAAGAATTAGAATAGATAAAACAGATTCAAAGAGATATCCAGGAAATTAAAAACTCCATTAAAGTCCAGCAAAACATTTTGAATGAAACAGAACACAAACATACAAACCTTGAAAACATCACGGCAGTTAGCAACAAGGAAAGCAAAGATCTTTTTTATTTATTTTTTTTTTTTGCAAAGGTCTCTTAAAACCAACAAGGAGGGCTGTGGACATAGCTCAGTGGTCTAAGCACCTGGCTAGGCAAGCACAAGAACCCCAGTACTACATGCCATGCCGGCCCTGCCCTGGACATGCCTAACTAGCCACAGAAACCAGGCTTGCTGGTGCATGCCTGTAATCCCAGCACTGGGGAGGCTCAAATAGGAGGATCACTATGAGTCTGAGCTGTGTAGTGAGAGCCTGTACCAAATGCATTTTTAAAAAATTAACAAGGAACCAGAAAATAATAATTTAACAGCTACAAGATGAAGCACAGATGAACAACATAAGACTAAAAGGTGTCAATGAAAATGAAGGTGTTAACACATATGACATAAAAAGAATATTTGCATAAGCAATAGCAGAAAACTTCCTAAACATAGGGAAAGAATATAACATGGAGATAATTGAGGCAAATAGAACTCTAATAAGCATTAACCAAAATAAATCTACACCCAGATAAAATAATCAAGATCTGAGAAAGTCAGCACAAGAACAATATACTAAAAGCTATTAGAGAAAAGAAAGAGACCACATTTAAAGGAAAGTCCAGAGAGCCCAGGTCCGGCATGTGAATGAGACCGCCTGGGGCCCGCGGATTCTGAATATACCCAGAGCGCAGGCCCGGCGAGTGAGTGAGAGGAGCCAGGGCCACCAGATCCTGAAAAGTCCCAGAGCACAGGCCCCCGTGTGAGTGAGACCACCCGGGCCCACAGATCCTGAATAGACCCAGAGCGCAGGCCTGGGGATCCTGAATAGTCCCAGAGCGCAGGCCCGGTGTGTGAGACCACCCGGGTACGCTAGATCCTGAATAGACTCAGAGCAGAGGCCCAGAGTGGAACCCTTCAGGAGAACTTCCTGAAAAGAGGCTATAGGAAAGACCTATCCAGCTGATTCAGGAGCAGAACATCTTGCCAGAGTGACACAAAGGGTTCAACTCCAAGGGCTGCAGCAGGAAGAAGTGGAGCACAGCAGCCAGATCCCAGCCAGATCCGAGCAACACCCACCTGGAGGAATCTGAACTTCATAGCTCCAGACCTGGTGCTAAGGTAATAACTCTATCTAAGCTCTATAACAAACGTCAGAAGACATTGGTATACAAAATGACAAAGAGAAGGAACAAAATGCAGTCTCAGGCCCCGAGTCCACCTAGTACAAATGCAGAAGATACTAGCATAGAGGAAACTGGAAACCACACATGGCTGGTATCTCTGAAATGAAAGCTTTGGAAGTAAAGAAACAAATGCACAAAGGTATAGAAGAAATCAGACCAGAAATAATTTCTGAACTAAAAAATGTAGTGACAACTATAATCAAAGAAGTACTAAGTGCTTCTAAAGAAGACACTGATAAAAAAATAGAGCAGAATATAAAAATGATGGAACCCCTGAATAAGCAATTTAGGAAAGAAATAGAATGTATGAAACAGATTCAAAGTGATATACAGGAAATTAAAATCTCAATCACAAGCTGGCAAAACCGTTTGAGTGAAAGTGAAAACAGACTTTCTTATCTGAAAAACACAATTGCAGCTAGTGAAAAAGTAAGAAAAGATCTCTTAAAAACAACTAGGATAGGGGCTGGGGAGATGGTTCAGTGGAATAAGTGCTTCCCTGGCAAGTGCAAGGGCCTGAGTTCAATCCCCGGTTCTGAAAAAAAAAAAAAAAAAAAACCAACTAGGATACAGGAAAAAATAATTCAATACCTGCAAGACGATGCAAAGATGAACAATGTGAGACTAATAGGCATCAATGAGAAGGAAGGAGTCAATACAAATGAGGTAAAAAGAATATGGGCAGAAATAATAGCAGAAAACTTCGCAAATATGGGGCAACAACCTGACATTCATTAACCGAAGCATACAGAACTCCAAATAACATCAACCCAGTTAAAACCACTCCCAGACATATAATAATCAAAATCCCAGAAATTCAGCACAGGAACAGTATACTAAAAGCTGCTAAAGAAAAGAAACAGATCATGTATAAAGGAAAACCCATCAGAATAGTGGCAGATTTCTCTTCACAAACCATCAAGTATAGAAGAGCATGGAGAAAAGTACTACAAGTCCTGCAAGAAAACAAATTCCAACCCAGACTGATATACGCTGCCAAACTCTCTTTCTTTCTTTTTTTTTTTTTTTTCATAATTTTATTGAGAAACAAATAGCAATGAGATAGTTTCAAACCAAATTGGTAGGACAGTTTCAGTAATTAACACATTGCATACATTCTTCCTAGTGGTTAACTGCTGTACAAGATGCGGACTTGATATCCTATTTACAAACACCATTAGAACAAATCCCTCTACTCATTAAGAGAATGTAACTATATATATATATCCTAACCACTATGAATACATAGATACACAATGGACATTCATCTATGTCCCCTTTTTTTTGTTAAGTTCCATCATTTAAATATTATAGGTGTGTAAACTCAGCAAAATACTCTAAAAGAGTTCAGAGGTCCATAATAGTATTGGGTCTTCTGTTCACTGGCAATGTCAGAAACTGTTGACCTGAGTCCTCTACAGCTCAACATAACAGCATGGCTGTACCTCTTATACTTCCTTTTTATACTTTTCTGCTGGATGGTTAAGACCAAGACAAAGCAAGACCTATGCAACAAGAGTTATAGCTTTTGGGTCTGATAAGGTCAGTGAAATCCCCTCAGGATTTATCCTGAGATCCTGTACCTCAGATTGTAGAACCT